>NC_090175.1:32206733-32309580 GCF_024679245.1 Pseudorasbora parva
CGCAAATTCCAGAGCATGCGTTTTCCGAACAACCCATAATAGCTCACTTCCTGTTGGGCTGACGCATAACTTAGAGCACGAAAGTTGTTCGGCCCGATGAGCTCTATATGTGTACCGAGTTTCATATATGTACGTGGAAGTGTGTTTGATTTATAGACCCTGTTTTCAGACCCCACTTTAGGGGGCGCTGTCGAGCCCCCCTGCCACGCCCGGGTCCCAGCCTCAGCCCGGCCCTGATGGCCGCGCATTCTGATGCGTGTGCAAAGTTTCAAGAGTTTTCGAGCATGGGAAGGGCCCCAAAAATGCCCAAATAGTCGGTAAAAAAAATAATAATATATAATAATAATAATAAGAAAAATCCTTAGAAGAACAATAGGGCTCTGCGCCCTTTCAGGGCTTGGGCCCTAATAATAATAATCCTTAGAAGAACAATAGGGCTCTTCGCCCTTTCAGGGCTTGGGCCCTAATAATAATAACAAATAATCCTTAGAAGAACAATAGGGCTCTGCGCCCTTTCAGGGCTTGGGCCCTAATAATCCTTAGAAGAACAATAGGGCTCTTCGCCCTTTCAGGGCTTGGGCCCTAATAATCCTTAGAAGAACAATAGGGCTCTTCGCCCTTTCAGGGCTTGGGCCCTAATTATCCAACGCCGTGGTACAACGAGCACACTCGGGCCCTTAAAACAGCAGCCAGAAAAATGGAGCGCAGCTGGAAGAAAACAAAACTAGAGGTTTTTCGCAATTTGTGGAAAGAGAGCATGATTGCATACAGAAAGGCCATAAAAACTGCTAGATCTGCTTATTTCTCATCTCTTTTAGAAGAAAACAAACACAACCCTAAGTATTTATTCGATACAGTGGCTAAATTATCAAAAAATAAAGCTTCAGCTTCTGATGTTTGTAAACAACACAGCAGTAATGACTTTATGAACTTCTTTACTAGTAAGATTGATAATATTAGGAATAAAATTATAACCATGCAGCCGTCTATTACAGTATCACTTCAGACAGAGCACTGCAGGGTCACTGAGGAAAAATTACACTCATTCACTGCTATAGGAGGAGAAGAACTGGCTAAACTTGTAAAATCATCAAAATCAACAACATGTATGCTTGACCCTATACCGACTAGGCTATTAAAAGAGATACTTCCAGAGGTCATAGATCCTCTGCTTAATATCATTAATTCATCTTTGACATTAGGATATGTACCGAAAACTTTTAAGTTGGCTATAATTAAACCACTTATTAAAAAAACGCAACTTGATCCTAAAGAATTAGTCAATTACAGGCCAATCTCGAATCTACCGTTTCTATCAAAAATACTAGAAAAAGCCGTGTCTTCACAATTATGTTCTTTTTTAGAAAGAAATGGTATATGTGAGGATTTCCAGTCAGGATTTAGACCGTATCATAGCACTGAGACTGCTCTAATTAGAGTTACAAATGATTTACTCTTATCATCTGATCGTGGTTGTATCTCTCTATTAGTGTTACTCGATCTTAGCGCTGCATTTGATACTATCGATCACAATATTCTTCTGAATAGAATCGAAAATTATGTTGGCGTTAGTGGAACTGCTTTGGCATGGTTTAAATCGTACTTATCTGACCGTTATCAGTTTGTAGCAGTAAATGAAGAGATTTCACACCGATCACAAGTTCAGTATGGGGTACCGCAAGGCTCAGTGTTAGGACCGTTGCTTTTCACCCTGTATATGCTACCACTGGGAGATATCATTAGGAAACATGGCGTTAGTTTTCATTGTTATGCTGACGATACTCAGCTCTATATTTCCTCACGCCCGGATGAAACCTACCAATTCACAAGATTAACAGAATGCATAGCTGATATAAAAAATTGGATGAATAGTAATTTTCTGCAACTTAATTCAGATAAAACTGAATTTTTAATTATTGGACAGAAAAGCTCCACAAGTAGTAACCGAGAATACTGTCTAACACTTGATGACTGCTCTGTCAAGCCCTCGCCGTCAGTGAGGAACCTGGGTGTGCTCTTTGATACCAATCTTTCATTTGAAAGCCACGTTTCTAGCATCTGTAAAACCGCATTCTATCATCTTAAAAATATATCTAAATTACGGCACATGCTTTCAATGCAAAATGCTGAACAGTTAGTACATGCGTTCATGAGCTCAAGGCTAGATTATTGTAATGCTCTACTGGGTGGTTGCCCTGCTCGCTTAATAAACAAACTCCAGCTAGTCCAAAATGCAGCAGCTAGAGTTCTTACTAGAACCAGGAAGTATGATCATATTAGTCCAGTTTTGTCAACATTGCACTGGCTCCCTATTAAACATCGCATACATTTTAAAATCTTGCTTATTACTTACAAAGCACTAAATAGTTTAGCTCCCCGGTACTTAAGCGAGCTCTTAACGCATTATACCCCATCACGTCGATTGCGGTCTCAAAACTCTGGCCAGTTGATAATACCTAGAATATCTAAATCAACTGCAGGCGGTCGATCATTTTCCTATTTAGCTCCTAAATTGTGGAATAGTCTTCCTAGCATTGTTCGGGAAGCAGACACACTCTGTCAGTTTAAATCTAGACTAAAAACACATCTCTTTACTATGGCATACACATAGAACATTTTTAACTTTCATTATTCAATTCAATTGACTGATTGTTAGGCTGCATTAACTAGGTCAGCCGGAACCGGGAACACTTCCCATAACACCTGATGTACTCGTTACATCATAAAAAGAGTGACATCTACGCTAATGTTAGTCTCTCTGTTTATCCCGAGGTTTATCCCGGATCTGGGCCCTGTCCGGATCGGATGGTGGACCTGCCTGGACATGACCAGCTCATCCTGGAGTGTCTGCTGAGCCGTGTCAAATGGTGTCTCCTCCGAATTTGCCTCACTGGCACGACATGCTCAAAACCCGTCTTCGGCGCAATAATTCCGATCTTTCATGTATTCATACTCTTGTGTAATTGACGCCCCATCCTAAATAAATCTGTCTCTTCTGTGATACCCTGAAAATTTTGAATAATCCGATCTAATATGATTTCCGACCTGTAAGGTTGCCAGAATAATAATCTTACACGGTGTGTTAATAGGCCAGAGGAGAACTGGCACCCCGACTGAGTCTGGTTTCTCCCAAGGTTTATTTTTCTCCATCATGCCCCGATGGAGTTTTGGTTCCTTGCCACTGTCGCCTTTGGCTTGGCTTGCTCAGTTGGGGACACTAAAAATATGATTAAAGTTATTCAACTTATTATACAAATAAAATATATGAATTAGGTCTTATTTAATTCTATAAACTATAATACTGATCTGCCAACATTGTCGCTATATGATAAATTAAAATAAGCTGATAACATCACTGTTTTCTCCAGTACGGCTGTACAGCCAAATCTAATTTTGTCGCAATATTACCCTGTTTGACACTGTGAAGCTGCTTTGACACAATCGTGATTGTAAAAGCGCTATATAAATAAAGTTGATTGATTGATTGATTGATTGATTGTTGTCATCATGTAAGGCTCGCCCCAAAGTTTCGGATTGGTGCTGCGATTTCGACGGATTGGAAATGGGTTTGAATGGGCTCTTTGCCAGACTATTCTAGAGCAAATTAAAAAAAAAAAACTTTTTCCCAGGCCCATGTCATGTATCTAGTTTTGGTATGAATGTGTTGTGCTTTGGAAAGAAAGGGAACTACAAATGTGGTTTTCATATTGTCTTAAACACTTTCAGGTGGGCCAACTGCTGACCGGGATCCCTACAAAGAAGAGAGCTGGTTGAACGATGAATGTCAGTGTCAAGAAGCAATTGCCCTGATGAAGCATACAGCTGACGAGGCAGTGGTAAAGGAAAAGATGAGGTTAACACTGGCCTATCACCAGAAGATGCTGCACGACCCAAAGAGTCATCGGATATTCTATCTATTATTTCTTTTACCATATCATAAGTGAATTAAGTGTTTATGTAAGATTGTTTAAACAGGTGCATGACAAATAAAATAGTGAGACATAAGTATACAGTTTGTTGGTTTTATTTTCAGACTAAAAAGCAAGTTTTTATTTTATATTTTGGGGTTTTTGAGGGTAAAACATGAATGGAGTAACTCGGAATAGAGTTAGTTATTCTTGATTGTTCACTCATAATTGATGATAAGCAACTCTTGAGGGGAAGTAAATTGTGGCAGAGTAAATTTGAAGTTCCTCTGAAAAGAGTTAAATTTAGAAGAGTCAATTTCTGGTGGCTCTGAACTGAGTAAAATAGTACGAGAGTTGATTTGAAAAAACACTAAATAGAGTCAAATATCACAGGAAAGAGTAAAATATTATCACTAAATTGAGCATAATTAACTCTGGAAAAACAGCTCTATCAATAGAGTAACTTATACTCTTTTTAGAGAGGGACCAAATGTTATCTGGTATAGAGTAAAATTCTCTTCAATTTGAGTAAATTTTACTCAGACGAATTTACTGTGCATTAAGTAAGAAACAGTATTCTAAAGTGTTACCAAAACGGCAATTTTATCCTAAAGAATTAGTCAATTACAGGCCAATCTCGAATCTACCGTTTCTATCAAAAATACTAGAAAAGGCTGTGTCTTCACAATTATTTTCTTTTTTAGAAAGAAATGGTATATGTGAGGATTTCCAGTCAGGATTTAGACTGTATCATAGTACTGAGACTGCTCTAATTAGAGTTACAAATGATTTACTTTTATCATCTGATCGTGGTTGTATCTCTCTATTAGTGTTACTCGATCTTAGCGCTGCATTCGATACTTATGATCACAATATTCTTCTGAATAGAATCGAAAATTATGTTGGCATTAGTGGAACTGCATTGGCATGGTTTAAATCGTACTTATCTGACCGTTATCAGTTTGTAGCAGTAAATGAAGAGATGTCACACCGATCACAAGTTCAGTATGGGGCACCGCAAGGCTCAGTGTTAGGACCGTTGCTTTTCACCCTGTATATACTACCACTGGGAGATATCATTAGGAAGCATGACGTTAGTTTTCATTGTTATGCTGACGATAATCAGCTCTATATTTCCTCACGCCCTGACGAAACCTACCAATTCACAAGATTAACGGAATGCATAGCTGATATAAAAAATTGGATGAATAGTCATTTCCTGCAACTTAATTCAGATAAAACAGAATTTTTAATTACTGGACAGAAAAACTCCACAAGTAGTAACCGAGAATACTAGGGATGCACGATATTATCTGGCACAACATCGGAATCGGCCGATAAACGCTTAAAATATAAAAATCGGCATCGGCCAAAATGAAAAAACTATGCCGATATGCCTTGCCGATATGATAACGTGTTAATATGCGCCTGCAATAACTCACGTGTGCAAGGAGTGCTACAGCGATGAGACCATGTCAGCACTGCAGTCATTCTTGAAGTGAAAACAACCTAATACATTGCATGTACAGTGATTTATATTGACTGTTTTTAAATGCTGCCTTAAATTTGTGAATGCATGTGACCGTCAGCAGCAGATTTGCCTGGTATTCATCACAACAACTAGACCAAAACGAACCCAAAACAAGCCCAATCCCGTCTCCCCACTCTCTAGCGCATGCGGCAGCCTCCACAGCAGCAGAAGCTCCTCCAGGTCCTAGTGCCCGCCCACCAGACCGCTATATATTTATACATGTAGTGGGGGCGCTGTTGTTACAGTTATACAATGAAAAGTACAATACAAAAATAAATTAAAGTTACGTCTTGTTCTGAATAAACAAATCAGTAATGATGTCATAAATCACAAGCAAGACACTAGTAAATTAAATACTTTTATATACCGTGTATTAATCTGTAATAAAATGTTAGGAAATGGATGATGAAAAATAATCCAAGGCGCTCTACAATAGGTGTGCACAAATGCTAAATCCCAAAATACAATATTTAGGTTACAGCTGCATCTGGGGTAAAAAATTATTTTTTTATTTTATTTATTATTGGTTAAATGTATTATTGTTATTTTCACGGCTTTTAATATACTCTTATCATATAAAGAACTTTATTAACATTTATTTATCTTCAACAAGAATCCTTTTAGTAAGGAGACCTCAGAAATCTGAAACCAGAATGAAAAAAAAAAAGTTTTTGCTCAAAATGGTGTTGTTTCCAAACAAAGGTAACAAATAAACATATATCGGTATCGGTATCGGCATTGGCCAAACGGAGCTGAAAAATATCGGCATATCGGATATCGGCAAAAATGTAATATCGTGCATCCCTAGAGAATACTGTCTAACACTTGATGACTGCTCTGTCAAGCCCTCGTCGTCAGCAGAGCCGATCCTGAACTCCCTGGGGCCCTAAGCAAAATTCTGCTAAGGGGCCCACCTGACCCGTAAGCTATTTAAACCATTTGCCATTGCCATGCAGTTACACCTGACACCTTAGTGCTCCCAATACAATCCTCCCTCCTTTGAACAAAACAGTCAAAGAATGAGGTTCAAACAAACAATATTTATTGAAGAGTATTTTCTATATAATCTTAAGATAGTACTTGCTGAAGACGGCTTTACTGTTGGTGAATCTGGCTGTACTGGGTCTGTGCTAGTACTGGCTGAGGCTGGATGTGGATCATCTGGGTCTGTGCTAGTACTGGCAGATGATCCAGCATCTCCTTTATGTACAAACTAAAGCAAAGCACCTGCAAATTGTAGATACATTTTATTAGCTGCATCAGACCCATTCAAACTGGCTCCCCCAGATTTCCTTTTATACATTTTCTAATAAAATACTATTTATACTATGGCTTGGCTCTTGTAATGTTTAACAAACTAGTGATTCAGATATCAAGAATCTGTGAGTGATGACATTGTTGATATCAAGAATTCACTTTTGTACAAGTGAACACGTAATCCCTGATATAAAAAAATCCATACCTAATATCAAGAATTCACATCGTAAATAGTGAACATTTATTTATTGACATTAAAAATGCATAAATTGTGAATAAATAAAAGCTAAAATGGCTTGCCATAGGATGCTACTGTTTTTTATATTGTGCATGTAAAAGCAATATTTGATTTATTGTTATTATTTACTGAGGGATGTGCATCCATATTGATCAGTATGTCCAGCTAATTAATATCAACATTTTACATTCAATATAGCCTATAAATCAATAGTCAATGTCAAATTGTCAATACATTGCTTTCCATCTTGCATAATTTGTGCAGTAGTTTAGAGTTGTAACTAAAAATTGACTTAGATTAGATAACCATTGTCTTGTTATGTATCCTATGTGCACTTATGATGAGGAGGAGGACTATCACGCCCATATATTGTTCTGTCGGTCTCACATCTTAAATAGTGAACATTTATTTATTGACATTAAAAATGCATAAATTGTGAATAAATAAAAGCTAAAATGACTTGCCATAGGATGCTACTGTTTTTTATATTGTGCATGTAAAAGCAATATTTGATTTATTGTTATTATTTACTGAGGGATGTGCATCCATATTGATCAGTATGTCCAGCTAATTAATATCAACATTTTACATTCAATAAAGCCTATAAATCAATAGTCAATGTCAAATTGTCAATACATTGCTTTCCATCTTGCATAATTTGTGCAGTAGTTTAGAGTTGTAACTAAAAATTGACTTAGACTAGATAATCATTGTCTTGTTATGTATCCTATGTGCACTTATGATGAGGAGGAGGACTATCACGCCCATATATTGTTCTGTCGGTCTGGTATCCACACAGATATTTCTGCTGGAAAATAGTTTAATTTCGTGCACGCGCATATGAACGCATGTTCATGCGCGACGCGGATCTTTTCCGAGCTGCAGTAAACAAACACCGTTGCCGTTAATCAAAAAACAAAACAAAAAAAACCCTTAATTTTATATCTGAGGCACAAAGATACAGAACACAGCCCTGAAAGCGGCTGGCATATAGCTAGACAGACCAAGAGATGCATAGCTTGCCTGTCCAGCTTAGCAAGACAACAGAGGAGATGCACGTCAACTTAACTTTAGTCTTTAGGGTACTGTTATTTGCTGACATCAAACTTGGAGAGGAGAGAACACAAGTTTACCTGATTGCTAGGGCTGTACTAGAATAATCGAATATTCGAATATTCGTTCGGTGAGGTGGCATTCGATTTTCAGTTTTGAGATTCGAATATTCGTTTTTGTTTTTTTTTCAACACGTGACTTCCGTCGCGGACTCATTCTCACTCATGCTTGAAATCATAATAATAAATTAAAAAAAAAACACTGCAACATGCTTTCAATAAAAGCATCGCGCATTTTAAAGATTTAAATTAACAAAAAGTCAGAATAAGACAAAATAAATCCCTTATATAGAATACAACTAATTGTAATAGATATTACATTTTGTGTCATTTTAAAAACAATTCATTTATTCTTATTCAACTGTTTATAAGCATGCTACCGTGTTCTTTATTTATTACAGTTCATTGAAATCACTGTGTGTTACTAATTTAATTTCTGTTTTGGGATTCATTTGTTTTAAAGAAAGGTTCGTTATTAATACCTTATTAAAGTTCTTGCTCTCAAAAGACTTTGTGTTTTGTATCACTTGTGCACTGTTTTCGGAGCATAAACCTGCCCGTGTAATGCGTACCGGAAACTGTTCTATTTAAAAGATTATTAAATGTTTATTAATATTTAAAGAATGTGTGCCACCTGATCATATTGCACCAAATGCAACACTGCACTCCACTGGGTCTGCCGCAACACATTTACGATGCCGAAGAGTGAAACGTGAAGTCGTGAAAGATGATACAAATGCAAACCGACACTATTATTATATATTTAGCCCCACCCACCGAAGCTTCGAATATTCGATATTGATTGCCACCTAAGCTTCGAAGCTCAAAAAATGGCATTCGAAACAGCCCTACTGATTGCTGTTCCTGCAATTCACTCTCATGGTGTTTTTTCCCTCTTTTCATGGCCAGAAGGATAATTCCGCTTAATTTTATCATCAGTGTTTAACATTGACGAGCTTTGACACGAGGGGGAGGCGGGGCCTTGAGAAAATTGCGGGGCCCTACGCAGCTTGCGTAGTGAGCGTATAGGGCTGTTCGGCTCTGGTCGTCAGTGAGGAACCTGGGTGTGCTCTTTGATACCAATCTTTCATTTAAAAGCCACATTTCTAGCATCTGTAAAACCGCATTCTACCATCTTAAAAATATATCTAAATTACGGCACATGCTTTCAATGCAAAATGGTGAACACTTGGTACATGCGTTCATGAGCTCAAGGCTAGATTATTGTAATGCTCTACTGGGTGGTTGCCCTGCTCGCTTAATAAATAAACTCCAGCTAGTCCAAAATTCAGCAGCTCAAGTTCTTACTAGAACCAGGAAGTATGATCATATTTGTCCAGTTCTGTCAACACTGCACTGGCTCACTATTAAACATTGCATACATTTTAAAATCTTGCTTATTACTTACAAAGCACTAAATGGTTTAGCTCCCCAGTACTTAAGCGAGCTCTTAACACATTATAATCCATCACGTCTATTGCGGTCTCAAAACTCTGGCCAGTTGATAATACCTAGAATATCTAAATCAACTGCAGGCGGTCGATCCTTTTCCTATTTAGCACCTAAACTCTGGAAGTCTTCCTAGCATTGTTCGGGAAGCAGACACACTCTGTCAGTTTAAATCTAGACTAAAAATATATCTCTTTACTATGGCATACACATAGAACATTTTTAACTTTCATTATTCAAATCAATTGACTGATTGTTAGGCTGCATTAACTAGGTCAGCTGGAACCGGGAACACTTCCCATAACACCTGATGTACTCGTTACAACATAAAAAAAGTGGCATCTACGCTAATGTAAGTCTCTCTGTTTATCCCGAGGTTTATCCCGGATCCAGGCTGTGTCCGGATCGGATGGTGGACCTGCCTGGACATGAACAACGTATCCTGGAGTGTCTGCTGAGCCGTGTCAATTGGTCTCTCCTCCAAATTTGCCTCACCAGCACGTCATGCTCAAAAAACCCGTCTCAGGCGCAATAATTCCGATCTTTCAAGTATTCATACTCTTGTGTAATCAACGCACCATCCTAAATAAACCTGTCTCTTCCGGGATACCCAGAATATTCTGATCTAATATGATTTCTGACCTGTAAGGTTGCCAGTATAATAATCATGCACGGTGTGTTAATAGGCCAGAGGAGAACTGGCACCCCAACTGAGTCTGGTTTCTCCCAAGGTCTATTTTTCTCCATCATGCCCTGTTGGATTTTGGTTCCTTGCCACTGTCACCTTTGGCTTGGCTTGCTCAGTTGGGGACATGAAAATTATGCTCAAAGTTATTCAACTAATTATACAAATAAAATTTATGAATTAGGTTTTATTTAATAAACACAGAAGTTTATAATTACTATGTTGTTGTTGTTTTTTACAGTGGGTCATAATATAGCATATCTTTGTCAGTGCGTTTTGTGGTGTTAGGAATAGTTTTTCTCAAACGTGCATACACCACCTCCTGAGTTGGCTTAGGATTTGAGCGTGCCGTACGCCAACGTCCATATTGATAAATCTCAAAGTCACCGTGGGTTTGGGTGTATGCAAGGTGTACGCTTGAAATTTGGTGTACGCACTTTTGATAAAGGAGGGCCATTATATGTTAAAAACAACATCTAAATTACATTTGACATTGGAAGCGACTGTAGTTCCACAAGTAGAAGTAATTCAATTATTAGGTGTTATAGTAGATTCAAAGGTGACCTGGGGAAATCACATAAGTCAAGTGTTGCAGAACATGGGTCGGAGTATGGGTATGATCAGACACTATTGTATTCCACAATGGTTGACCAAACAACTAGTTCAGTCATTAGTACTTTCCCAGTTGGATTATGCATCTATTGTTTGGTCAAACGCAAATTAAACTAATTTACACAGATTACAAATCGCTTAGAATAAAGCAGCACGAATAGTTCTGGGCTGCCCATACAGAACCAATGTGATGACAATGCATAATGAGTTTGCCTGGTTAACTGTTAAAAGTAGACTTAAGCATTATTTACTAACAATCATTACAAATTTCATTATAACCAAAATTCCTGAAATAATTTATTACAAAATGATTTTTTTCTTAGATACTCATAATTATGGAACATGACAAATTAGTAACATAAGAAGTTTGCTGCCTATTTTCAGAACTAATAAAATACAGCGTACTGTTGTGTATCAAGACATGGCTGTGAAGGGGGGATTCTGAAACCAACTGCCGCTTCAATATATCTGTATATATTTATATCCTAATTAACTTCATAATCAAAACCTTAATTAATATTTATCTTCCTATATTACCTATATTACTATAATGATTCTATACAGTAATGATTTTGCTTTATGTTTCTTGTTTTCTAAAGTGTGTATTTGGTCTCTCAGGAGTGACTGAGGGTCTGGCCTAAAGATGTGTGATGTGTCACTAAACACTGGCAACAAGGTCATGTGTTTGGATTTTTGAGGTATCACACACCCCTAACATGTCAGGAGTGCAGTAACAACATTTGCTCACTTAGCCCGGCTTACAGATATGAAATATGGATTTGTCTTTTATTTAATTTATTTTGTTTTATTCCTTTTATATTTCCTTTTACTGAAACACTAAAGACTCAAGATGAATATTGCCTGTACTATTATGTGTCCCTCACTAAAAGAAAGCACATGTTATCAGTATGTTTTGGTAAGAACTATTTAGAACTGGAGCTTAATGAGCTCCAACCTTGGCGAGACTGTGTATCTGTGTATGTGTGCAATATTCTACAGTCCCTGACAAAAGTCTTGTCGCTCGTGTACAAATTGACCTAAAATGCCGCTGAAATATATTTCTAATGAAGATTTTTTTTTACAAGAAATGGCTCATTTTAATCCCACCATCTTTTGTGATAATGTTTCATTGAAAAACTAAACTTTCAAAAAGTATTCTAATATTCACAGCTTGGTAAAGCCCATTGAGTCAATTTTTGCAAAGACATAAGTGTTGTCACCTTGTCATATGAGCTTCACCTGTGACTAATAATGGATCAATTAGGTCTCAAGTGTGTATAAAAAGAACCCCAGTACGCTAGACCTTCACATCAACTGCAACTAGACCTCTGCAAACATGCCTAAGATTCACCCAGAGACTAAAGTTTTGATTATCAAGAGGCTGAAGACCAGATCCACTGCTGATGTGGCAGACACCTTCAATGTGTCTCAGCGTCAAGTACAGAGGATAAAAAAAAGATTTGAAGAGACTGGAGACGTTTTTGACAAGCCCAGGTCAGGCAGACCCCGCAAGACAACTGCTCGAGAGGACCGTTTGTTGGCTCGAAAATCCAAGGCCAGCCCATTTTCCACTGCAGCAGAGCTTCACGAGATCTGGTCACCTGAAGTCCCTGTGTCAACCAGAACAGTTTGTCGGATTCTTTCTCGAAATGGCCTCCATGGTCGAATCAGTGTCCAGAAGCCAGCACTAAACAAAATACAATTGAAAAACCCAGTGGTATTTGCCAAGGCCCACAGCCTGCTAAAAGGATGGACGCTGGAAAAGTGGCAGAAGGTGAATTTTTCAGATGAATCTTCTGTTGAATTACACCACAGTCGCCGCAAATATTGCAGGAGACCTACTGGAGCCAGAATGGATCCGAGATTCACCCAGAAAACAGTGAAGTTTGGTGGCGGAAAAATCATGGTCTGGGGTTACATCCAGTATGGGGGTGTGCGAGGGATCTGCAGGGTGGAAGGCAACATCAATAGTCTAAAATACCAAGAAATCTTAGCTACCTCTTATTCCCAACCATAAAAGAGGCCAAATTCTGCAGCAGGACGGTGCTCCATCGCATACTTCCATCTCCACATCAAAGTTCCTAAAGGCGAAGAAGATTAAGATGCACCAGGATTGGCCAGCCCAGTCACCAGACATGAACATCATTGAGCATATGTGGGGTAGGATGAAAGAGGACGCATGGAAGACGAAACCAAAGAATATTGATGAACTCTGGGAGGCATGCAAGACTGCTTTCTTAGCTATTTCTAATGACTTCATCAATAAATTGTATGAATCCTTGCCAAACCGCATGGATGCAGTCCTTCAAGTTCATGGAAGTCATACAAGATATTAAATTTGGATTTCACAGCACCACAACTTAATTTGCTAAAATATTTTTGTATTTGCAGTAAATTTGTTCAATTTCTGTATAGGCGACAAAACTTTTGTCTTGCCAAAATTTGACCTTTCTGTCTTGATTAAATGATAAATATTTTTTCTATGAAAATTATTTATTTCAGTGCATTAAACATCATTTGGGAGGGTTTTAGCTTTTCATATGAGCTATTTCTAACACCAATTAATTAATTAAAAGTCAGGTTAATATCAGGTATTTCTAAAAAATAGATAAGCGACAAGACTTTTGTCAGGGACTGTATGTTACAGATCAGTGTTGAGAATGGTGTACAATAGGCACCCTTAGAGATGGGTTGTCTTGTTGTTCTGGGCAAGCTGGCACCTGCTCCAGATCTGGAAGGTCACTACGGGCCTGATTCTGGGGTGAAAGCGTCAACAAGTGACACGTCAGTGGAAACGTGCATCAGATTAACTGACTCGAGTGGAAATTTACCATGACTAGGGTTGGGAACCGAGAACCGGTTCTTATGCAGAACCGATACTGATTTTTGAAAAATACCGGAACCGTGCGAAATTCCTGAGTGTCGGTTCCGAAAACGGTTCTGGAGCAATGTGTGTGCGAAGCGCTGGGAGCATAGCCGCGAGCCGCACTCCCGCACACACACACACACACACACACACACACACACACACACACACACACACACACACACACACACACACACACACACACACACACACACACACACACACACACACTGTCTTAGCGCTGCCGCCTCCCTTCCCCTCACGTCACTTTTTTAAAATCCCCCACAGCGCGAGTCCCGCAAAAGCGACGCCGAGGAGCTTGTTTGTAATCCGAGGACCATGGCTCATTAGTTTCTAAATGGTTTGGGTACAAGCTGATCGCGTTGAAAATAAAGGCATTTGTCCAGCGTTATGAGCTCATTTGAAACATTGCCGCGGCTCATTTAAGAAAATGACAGCTCTGAAGAGACGCCGCTTTAGTTTGAGGTAAGTTAGTGCTAACAATAATAAAGAAAGACGATCAACACCTTATGTGTTACCACTGAAATGTAGATATTATATTTCCAAATGTAAGCCCATCTTATGCGGAATGACGCTTCATACTGTCGTCTGCTCTGGATCTAACCTCGAGTGTTTTAGCCTGTTTACTTTTTGCAAACCTTGTGAGCGCGCAAACGCTGCGACCTCGCCCCAAATGTTTTTATTGGTTTATTAAGTACAAACAGGAGAGTTATGAAAAATTGAGTGTGAGGGATTTGTTCACTTCACACAAAAAGATTTTATAATGAGACGGCTAACTGTAGTAGCGTTTAGTCCACTGTCTATAATAGCCTAAGTTAATTTAGAGATCACTTTTTTTTTTTAACCGACAACTTTGATCGGTTAACGTTGATACGGTCAACCATGGGTCAAACGGTCATCGGTTAACATCCCTAAAACAGAGAGAGAAAATGTAATAAGACAATTTCAGAGGTGTAAATTTGAACATGTTTATTTTAATCTCCATAAATTCCATATGGCTCGATTAATCCTGTAATATATGTATAGTACAGGACTTTTTTGACATTGCCAACCTGTAAATTCATTTGAGAGCAAGTAATAAACACAAAAAAGGATTGTTTAAAGTTGCGTATTGTGCCTTTTTCCTTTACCACTATTTGTTTAATAATTTTAATGGAACCGGAATCGGAACCGGAATCGTTAGGCGGAATCGGAACCGGAACCGGAACCGGAAAATTTCTCACGATTCCCAACCCTAACCATGACTGTGCATTGTCTCTGAGCCACTCAGAACCATCCACATTGCAGTAATGACGTGGATAAGACCTTGAAAACGGTATAACTGTTGGGACAATTGTATGTGCGATGGGGCGAGGCAACGAGACGGTGAGAGAGGGAGCGCGGCCTACGAACTCCTTGTGAGACTTGAAGCTGGCTTCTGCTTTTGAAACTGCAAACTATTCTAAGTAAATTTTTCTTTTAATTAATTGCAATCCTGACTCTGTCTTCATTTCTTCACTACTGGTCCTGGGTCATAAGCTGTTAACCCCTAACAGCTGCATGGAATGCATTGCCCGTTTTTTTTTTTTTTGTTCGAAAATAATAAAAAGCTATTTCAAAAAAAATTAAAGCTTTTCCTTTTTACACAATTAGGAGCTTGAGGGATTGTGTTAAAATTTAATCGTTGTGATGATTATTGTTGCTATTGTTAATAATGATAATGATGGTGATAATAAGAATAGTGGTAATGGCAATTAAATAATAGTAATAATAGCGCGAATGATAATGTTAATAATAATAATTTTACGGTTAGGGTGTTTGTTTTATTTGGTTGGTTGTTGTTGTTGTTTTTATGAGCTGTTTATATATATATATATATATATATATATATATATATATATATACAGCTCATATTATATATTTATATATATATATATATATATATATATATATATATATATATATATATATATAGCTCATATTATATATATATATATATATATATATATATATATATATATATATATATATATATATATATATATATAATATTATATATATATATATATATATATATATATATATATATATATATATATATATATATATATATATAATATTATATATATATATATATATATATATATATATATATATATATATATATATATATATATATATATATATATATATATATATATATATGCCAGGAGCTAATGGGGAAAGAAAGAAAGAAAGAAAGAAAGAAAGAAAGAAAGAAAGAAAGAAAGAAAGAAAGAAAGAAAGAAAGAAAGAAAGAAAGAAAGAAAGAAAGAAAGAAAGAAAGAGTTTCCATTTCTCAAAAACATGGAGAGCAAGTGAGAATGCAGACAATTCTGCTAACAGAGCAAATATGTAGTATAAACACTAGAACTGTACAGCATACACAAATTAAACTGAGATGGTTTGTGACGACTCTGGTGGGCCGTAATGCCGCCACACATCAGGCACATTACTGATTATGCTCACATTATCTTTAATATATTTCTTTGTATGAGCTTAATGGTTTACATATCTGCATACTGTCAGACACAGACGAGGATACAGAAGTTTAGTGCAAGTGTAGATTAATTAAACAGAGGTAACAGACACAGGTTTAACTCAAAGGATAATCTTGACACATAGACAGGTAACATAATGATAACAGACTTTCCTTTGTGACGACAGATGACGAGGACGGTGACCACAAGGATGATGATGAGGATGACGAAGATGAAGATGGAGATGAGGGTGACGAGGAAGACGGGCAGCTAAGCTTCAGGTAAGTAGACGGTGGTAGTAGTGTTGATTGGTGCAAGACCAGACGATGAGTGAACGGATAAGGAGTGTTTATGAAGGGTACTGGTGATGGCGCACAGGTGATCAGAATTCGGGTTATTGGGAATGCGTGGACGTGGCGTGAGTGTCTGTGTCTGAAGGTGGTGGCTGTGCGGTTGTGACAGTGCCCCCTCCTCCAAGGGCAGCTCAGATGGCTGAGACGGGCGGAGACGGGGTCTGCCACGGCCCCGAGGAGCGGGTCGTTCAGGGTGGTCGTGATGGAACTGTGTCAGAAGGTTGGGGTCCAGTATATTGTTCCTGGAGATCCAGCACCGCTCCTCAGGACCATAGTCCTCCCAGTCCACCAGGTAATCGAGCCGAGACCTCCGTTGCCGCGAGTCAAGGATAGCTCTCACCCGGTAGACATTGGTGTCCTCGTCGATGGTGGGAGGAGGAGGAAGTACGGCACCATCACCAGGTTCTGTGAGGGAAGAAGAAAAAGGGTCAGTGAAGGGTTTCAGGAGGGAGACATGAAATGAAGGTGCTATTCGGTATTGTGGGGGAAGGTGAAGGCGATAGGTTACGTCATTCAGCTGCCTGTCGTTGGTGAATGGTCCAATGTAACGGGGACCCAGCTTACGACAAGGCAGCTGGAGGCGGATGTCCCGTGTGGCGAGCCAAAACTTTTGGCCCGGCTGGTACTGCAGCGTGGGTCCTTGCTTGACGTCAGCTTGGTCTTTGTGCCTCCGGGCTGCCTGCTGGATTTGCACAGATACGATGTCTTCCGGAAGCCCGAAGTGTCGGAAGACTTGAGAGAAGAGTGCCTCTGCGGTTTCCAACGCGGTTGGCAAGCCTTTGAAGAGGATTAACTTGCAGGACTTTGAGAAACGGTCAACGACGACTAAAACACATGTGAATCCTTGTGAAGGAGACAGGTCTGTCATGAATCGGAAGGGGAACCAATTTACCCGCGGGGAGTCTCCAAGGAGGATCGGCAATGGTGCAGACTTAACATCCCTTGACGTATCAAGAGATGTCCCGAGGTATGGCAGGCCACCAGTAGCGTTGATGGAGGAGCGGGAGGGTAGTTCTCCTGCCTGGGTGTCCAGAGCCCAGTGATGAGTGAGCTAAGTCCAAGAGGGGCAGGCGATGGTGTGGCGCGACGTAAAGACACCATTCTGGACCTCCCGGCGGAGCAGGTTGCTGGGCGTTCTTCTGTTGAATCTGTTCGTGGAGGGCCCACTGGATCGGGCTGACGACCATGGCTGGAGGGAGGATTGGTTCAAGGTGTTCAGGTTCAGGGTCCGCTTGGTACAGGCGTGAGAGGGCATCCGCTTGGTTATTTTGGTCCCCTGGACGATACATCACCTTGAAGTTGAATCGAGTGAAGAAGAAGGCCCATCGGGCCTGACGATGATTCAAATGCTTGGCCTCTCGAAGGTATTCTAGGTTACGATGATCGGTGATTACCTCGAATGGATGTTCTGCTTCCTCCAGCCCATTTCTTCACTCCTCCAAGGCGAGCTTGATAGCAAGGAGTTCCCGGTTACCGATGTCATAATTCTGCTCCACTGGGGATAGCTTCTTGGAGAAGAAGGCACATGGATGGAGCCATGAGGGTTGCCCCTGCCGCTGCGACAGAGCCGCTTCGACCCCGGTAGAAGAGGCATCAACCTCGACGACAAACGGAAGATGAGGGTTAGGGTGTACCAGGATCGGAGCGGACTGGAAGGCAATCTTCAGCTGATTGAAAGCTTCTTCGGCAGATGGATTCCCGGACAGAGACTTGGGCCTCTTCTTGAGCAGAGGTGTGAGTGAGGAGCTGAGCAGACTGTAGTTTTTGATGAAACTTCGGTAGAAGTTGGTGAATCCCAGAAAGCATTGCAGCTCCTTGATGGTGCTAGGCAACAGCCAATGAGTGATGGTGTCCACCTTCCTCTGGTCCATCTTGACTCTGTGGTTGTCGATGATGTACCCAAGAAAAGGGACTGTAGAGATATGGAACTCCACTTCTCCAACCTGAGGTAGAGCTGATGGTCTCTGAGCTTTTGAAGAATTTGACGGACATGCCCTTCTGTCCTAGGATGGACAGGGGATAGATGTGGCCCTTAGGTAGAGTAGCCCCAGGCAGAAGGTCAGTGGCGCAGTCCCATGGCCGATGAGGTGGAAGTTCGGGTGGCCAACCGCTTACTGAAGACATCCTGATACTGGAGGGATGGTCACACTGCTCTGGGTATCGGAACTCTCTACGCATGTGGATTGTAGAGGAAGTGAGGGATGCACTGACTGAGAAGGTGGATCTTCAGCCATATCACCCTGTAGCCCAAGACTGGTTTCCCACTGAAGCTAAGCAGGGCTGAGCCTGGTCAGAACCTGGATGGGATACCAACTGGGAAAACCAGGTAGTTGCTGGTAGAGGTGTTAGTGAGGCCAGCAGGGGGGTGCTCACCCTGTGGTCTGTGTGGGTCCTAACACCCCAGTATATTGATGGGGACACTGTACTGTCAAAGAGCACCGTCTTTCGGATGAGACGTTAAACCAAGGTCCCGACTCTCTGTGGTCATTAAAAATCCCAGGATGTCCTTCGATAAAGAGTAGGGGTGTAACCCCGGCATCCTGGCCAAATTTGCCCATTGGACCCTGTCCATCATGGCCTCCTAATAATCCCCATATCTTGATTGGCTTCATCACTCGGTCTCCTCTCCACCAATCAGCTGGTGTGTGGTGAGTGTTCTGGCGCAATATGGCTGCCGTCGCATCATCCAGGTTGATGCTGCACATTAGTAATGGTTGAAGAGATTCCCCCTTCCATATGTAAAGCGCTTTGGGTGTCTAGAAAAAGCGCTATATAAATGTATTGAATTATTATTATTATTATTATTATTATTATTATTATTATTATTATTATTATCTTTGCGGAGAGGATGATGAATACAATGATCAAAGCAGTTCTCACCCCATTGCAGGATATCTCCGGTGGACCAGTGGATATGCGGCTGGTGTTGGATTAACCAGGGGCGTCCCAGGATGATGTCCGCGGTTGACTCCTCCAGCACCATGAAAGTGATGGTCTCTTCATGCAGATTCCCAATGCGTAACGTGAGTGTGGGGGAGAAATGACGAACACGACCTCGCTAAGCGGTTTTCACTGAATGGTGGTGATACGAAGGTCGACTGGACAACGTTGACATTGAGAGTTTAACTTTTCGAGAGTTTGCTGACTGATGAAGTTTCGGAAGAGTATGGAGATGATGAACGCCACCCGCCTCTCTCGTGGTGGAAGAGGTGGGAATTTGCTTCCATATACAGAGAGCATTGTAGTTAGAACCCGCTGCAATCCTCTGGGCCATGGGACTCGCACAGGCAGCTGAAGAAGTGACGGGTGACGTAGATGCAGGTGACGGTGAGCTAGCTGGATTAGCTGCAGGGGTGACGATGGAAGTGCCTTGACTCAGTGAGGACCGTACTGCGCTAACAAGAGTGGTGAAGTGGTCGGCGGTGCGGTCCCCGCCTGTGTCCGGAGAGCTCTGCATTTGGTCTGGTCTTCTGTCAGACACAGACGAGGACACAGATGGTTAGTGCAAGTGTAGATTTATTAAACAGAGGTAACGGACACAGGTTTAACTCAAAGGTGAATCTTGACACGTAGACAGGTAACACAATGATAACAGACTTTCCTTTGTGACGACAGATGACGAGGACGGTGACCACAAGGATGACAAACACGAAGATGAGGATGATGAGGAAGACAAGCAGAATTCCAGGGCCCAGTTTATGGCCGGGCCCCTCTTTGCCTGTAACGGTGGACAAAGGTTTGCTACATTTTGATTGGATCTTGTAGGACTAGCACAAACAAGATGTCCAACGCCATCAGATAAAGATGCTTGGACAACATCCAGATACCTCTTTGAGGGCAAGAAGAAGACCTCTAGTACCAAGCCCAGGAAGGACAGGACTTCTCATTGGTCCACATGCAGTTTCTGCCCTTCACCCACCTAGAGACGGATCCCTAATGCCCTGATTTGTGATGGCCATAAACATTCCTCGGGACCTCAGCAGTAGTGGGTGAAACAAAGAAAGACCAAAACTGATCCATCCAAATCCATTCACAACTATGTTTGGAAACCTTAGAACTGATGTAAACTACACACATCCATTTCATACTTATTCAGAGAAATAAGTATTCTCAGTGACAGCTATTTGTAATGCAACATCTTCCACAAATTCAGCTGTTAATGAACAAATGAATGAACACATGACAGTTCAATCTTTTTCCATCATGTTTGGTGTCTATTTGTTTAGTATATTGCCAAGGGTATTCTGATGGTGGTTTGGAAAGTGAGAAATGCATTGATGAACTTTAAAGATGTCTAACTGTGTATAGTATGCAAATGAGTTCTACAGGGGAAAGAAGGGTGGGCCACACTGTGTGCCCCCTCTGATGCCAGCAGCCAATAGCAACACTGGAATGGAGCACTGCTAAATTGCAATCTCCTCCTATTCGAAAAAGGATAAAGGTACCCTTTCAATAGACACTCCTTGTTCTGAGTCTGTCTGCCGAGGATTAGACTGTGACAGAGCAACCAGGTTCTGAGTCTCCTCCACGCGAGAGACAAACAGTTCACCAAGTTCTGAGTCTGTCCGCCAAGGATTAGACTGTGACAGAGCAACCAAGTTCTGAGCCTCTGGTTTAACCAGAGAGACAACACAAGATCCGAGGATCTGAATCTACAGCTTGTGAGGCAGCAACAGATACGACAACGTTCTGAGCCTCCAGCCGGTGAGGAAAGAGACATTAACCAACACTACGTTCAGAGTATTAGTCCAGCGAGACGACTACAGCACGTCCCGAGTCTTCATGCTAAAGAGAACAGAGCTGATTGACCAACTTCTGAGTGTCTGGTCCAAAGAGGCAGAAGACACACAGAGACATTTGCAACAAGGTTAAGCTCAGGAGAGCAAACCTTCACTTCAAGGTTCCTTCGTCTGCGTGTTCCAGATTAAGGACCTTCTGCACCTACTTCAGGGCCTCATCTGCGTGTTCCAGATTTTAGGACCCTTTGGTGCCCCAGGAGATCAGCATCCCACAGATCTTCATGTTCAAGGCTGTTCAAGCGGATTCCAGCTCCTTTCTTCACTGCATTGTCTCCCAGCAAAACCATTGGAAGAAGTCATCATCATCATCGGACTGCTTACTCAACCACGTGGAACGTAAATATCACTTAACCAAACCTCTCTCTAGAGACCTTGGCATTGTTGATTATTATCAGTATATGATTTTCTAATTTACATTAGAGGTAATATAACTGATGCTAGTTAATAACAAATAATCTTTCATTTATTTGTTTGATACATAATAAGGTTCTTCACCTTAGTTTCAGAGAAACAACAGTTTATCTTTCCATAAGATAACGTAACTCTTCTATAGCCACGCTTAACTTACTCACATGTATTTTATGCATTTTACGCACTTTATTCCTATATCATTCATTGTATTCATTTAGTAGTTGTGTTAATTGTTCGGTTTATCTTTTGTTAATAAAATCTATTTTATTACAATTATGTCTTCCTTGTGCTGATAAAGCAAAAAAGGCTCTACAAGTTAGAAATCTCACCAATCTTTCAGATAAATCAGCTGACCAACTCCTCCCCCTTTACATTCATTATAAATGACTGGGCAGCCTCCTGTGCGGAGTGTTCTCATACAGCCAAGGTAAAAGGCCTTGACTAGTGTCCCAAACTAACAGGGGGGAAGGTGGTCATCTGATGTACTAATAACCACACCTTAAGTGACGTGTGATCCAAATTCACAACGTCAGCGGTAATGTGAGTACCAATCACTACCTTACTTAGTGTCCTTGGGTGGACAAAAGTAAAAATCACTACAATGAGTGAAGGGATGAGGAGTGTTTATGAAGGGTACTGGTGATGGCGCACAGGTATTCAGAATTCGGGTGATTGGTAATGGTGGGCGTGGCGTGAGTGTCTGTGTCTGAAGATGGTGGCTGTGTGGTTGTGACACATGCAGTAAGACTATTTCTCATCAAAATATTTTATTAAAATCTGGTACATCATTAGTTAGCACATTCTAGTTGATGCTGTACAGTTTCTTTCAGTTTAAGTTAATGCGGTGTGGATTTTTTGTCCCTCACATGAACATAATGTATAATTGTTTAATGTGTAATTATTGGCTACATAGAGCATAAAAACATCTAAATTACATGTTTTTTTATTTTTATTTTTATTTTACCTTTATTTTACCAGGAAAGTCCCATTGAGTTACAATAACTCTTCTCCCAGGGAGTCCTGGCCAAGGCTAGCGGCAAAAAGTTTCCAGAACTTGATCTACACAGCACATGCATTTCCAAGATTGTCTATATCAGGCAGGTTCAAACTTAATAAAATAAGAAGCCAATTTAAATTTGTAAATTTGGATCTATTAAATATGTTTTTAAGAACTGTATCATGCATGTTCAAACTTAGTAAATAAGAAGCAAATTGAAGTTTTTAAACTTGGATCTACTAAAGGTGCTATATGTATGTTTTTGACTGTATTAAAGTATAAAAATACTATAATATGTTTGCAGATATTTAGGAAACATATTAAGTTCAAATACTCATTTCCCTCAAAAACAGTGCTACAGCCAGGTGCACTCAGTGTCAGAATGTCTGTTTTTGTTTTGATCTGTGCAGGGATGGCCTGGTGGCTAGAGCCACTTCCCCTCTGCCCTCATCGGCTAAGGTGCTTTTCCTCACCCCCAAAGGATTCCCATAAAAGTGTACTGTTCCACCAAAAATCCACTAATTCCACTAATCCATTCCGTGTTTTCCCGCTCAAAGTCTGTGGCTGTGTCTGCTCAGTTCCAGAATGTTGTCCCCTTAACAGGTATATTAAAGGGGTACTTCAGCGCTGGGAAGATGAATCTGTATTTAAACTGGGTCATCAATGCAGTAGAAATGTGAAATTATTTTTGAATTTGGTGTCTTCTAGACTGAGAAAAGACAGAAAATGTATTTTTGTCCCATGGGGATGAAAGACTACAATTCCCAGAATGCTTCGCTGCCCTGTGAGGCCATTCCCAACACCACCAACTTCATTACTGTGACTGAGTTAGAAGACACTACAATTAAAAACTGAACGTGTCTGTTCAATATAATGAGTGAGTCACCGCGCGAGTCTCACAGCACTGAGCACTAACTGCACGAGTGATGAGAGCTGAGGTAATCACGACTACATTCGCGGCATACATTCACACAGGAGTTCAGTCTGGCACGCATTTCAGTTCATGCCTTTGCAAGCTTAACTTTCATAGAAATGAATTTGAGATGTTAAAAGACTTACATTGCTCACCATAGCTCCGTTTAAATGATCCTGTCTGCAAGATGAGCTCTCCCTGCCAGCTGAGTGTAATCTCCCATCCCCCATGCGCAGATTCAAAAAATGCGGAAATAGCTCCCTCTGCTGGCTGTAGTCTTTAGCCTTTGGGCAAACATTCCTCCTATGATGCAAAAATCGTCATTTTGCATCATAGGAGGAATTTTTCCAGAAATAAAATGCATAAATCTCTCGTCTCAGGGAGATATGAGGGGGGAAAGCACAATAATTTGAATATTCTCCAGGGTTTCTACTGATACAAAGCCATATGCTAATCGCTGAAGTAACCCTTTAAAAAACTACAATCCACATTTCAGACAGTGGTTGATCTGCAGAATTAGTTTGGCAGTTTTAGTCCATGGGCCAAGCCAGAAGTTGGAATCACCTTAGATGGTAAAATCTCTTTGGTACCAGTTTGTTTGTAGAGTCCATACAAGGACTTTCAAACATGATAACCATTTCAAATGAGTAGCTTTACAAATTATATATATTATATTTTTTTCAGTACAGTCAGGGATATCCAGATCTGCCATAATTTGACGTTATTTTTGCTGTATATGTTTTATATTAGCCTTCATAACAATCTATTAAATTGTTATATATGTATCAAAAGATATTTATGTTAGTGAGGATATCGGTAACACTTTAGAATAATGGGCTGCATATCCCGATAACGTTGTCTCTATGCGCGCTACGAAAACTCTAAGGGCCCTATCTTGCACCCAGCGCAATTGACTTTGTACACTGACGCATGTGTCATTCCTATTTTACATCCAAAGCTTTTCCCTCCACAGAAGCACGTCGCTAAACTAGTGAATGAACTTGCGCTCCCTGGGCGGTTCAACGCAAAAAAGGAGGCGTGTTCCGGCGCAAACAATCCCTGGTGCTATTTTGCTGTTCCATTAAACAGTTGCGCCCCTGACCAGAAAAAACCTAGTCTAAAGTCAGTGGCGCGTTGCGCGTTGTTCATTATGCTATTTTAAGGGCGCATGCTTGACCATAATGTACAGCGTGTACAACGCGCATACACTTTGCTCATGTAATCTACACAAGGCAAGGCAAGGCAAGTTTATTTGTATAGCACATTTCATACCCAATGGCAATTCAAAGTGCTTTACATAGAAATTAATTAAAACAGTGGTAACAAATGCATGAGAAAAAGAATACCATATGGACGAATAAAAAATTAAAAACAAGCATAGTTAAAACAGTTGTAAAGATAATAATAGTAATAAAAAATAATAATAATAATAAAAAAATAAGATAAAATAAAATAAAATGGTCAGATCCACAATAATGGTCTGACATAAAAATAAACATTCTTCAGTTTACAGCCTACATACACACTGTAAAACCCAACAAGTTACGGTAACTCAAACCATTTGAGGAAACCGATTGCTTCAAACCAATTAAGTTTTAAAACCATTAAGTATGAGTACTGAAAACTCATATACATTGAGTTAAATTAACTCATATTTTAGTGTTGTTTAAGTGTTAAAACTTATATTTTAGTGTTGTGTTGATCAATTATTAAGAGTAAACTGAACTTAAAGATTTTAAGTTAATTTTATTAATTCAGTTTGAATTCAGGTAACAAATCTAACTAAGTCTTAACAACTACATGGTTACTTAAATGGTTTTAGGAAACAGATTGCGGCAAATGGTTTAAGTTCATCAAACTCAAAGTGATTAAGTTACATAAGACTAAGCACAAGCTAACATTGGTACAAAATGAAGACAGAACAGGAGGGTATTTTTAAGTAATTTATTGAAATATAACATTTACATCATAAATACAGTATATGCCATATGTTCACAAATATAACTAGACAAAAAATATTAGACTTTTTCACCAAATAAAACAGCACAAACATGTTTAAAAAAGTCATAACATTTAAATAACAAAACATATAAAATAAAAAAAAATATGTAAAAAGGTACGTTTCCTCAAAAAGCAAAAGCACTGTATGATCTTTAATGTACTCTAAGTGTATTGCACTGACCGAAGACTTGGCAGACATCACCACCTCATCTTTAAAGACAATCAAAGCATCCAGTGGGTTTAAAGGTAACGTTCCCTCTTCCTCCTCGACAGTAAGGATGGTGACTGTTGGCTTCTGCACCTGGTCAAGCTCCTTTTTCTATATGCATTGGAAAAAAAGTTTGTATGTCACCACATATAAAAATAACCCTTGTCAGGGCAGACACCATATTTCAATTTTCATAAATAAAAAAAAACGTTGTTATAAGGAACGGATTATTGTTGATTTAATTGGGCGTGTGCTTATTTAAAACCCTGTAGTTCAATTTTGTAAAGATGTTAAGTTGTTTGTCAGCAGGTTTAATTGGGGGAAAAACATTTTCAGGGGTGTATCAGCCGAATGTTCTAGACCTTGAATTGAATGACGAATTGAATTGAATTGAATTCAAGCGATAATGCACACATTGCAAAACATTTGTTTTTCATGTCAGTATGTCATAAATAGAAAGAGGCAACAGTTTACTGTCAAAGATTTGTCGCTCACATCACGCCGCATCCAGTGTAGACAACATAACGGACTATAAGGGGCTCTTTTGTCCTGTCGCGCTGCTCACATCCGGTGTAGACAAGGTGAAACAAGACAGATTTGATTAACAAATTTTAAATGGATAATGGCAAGACATCCTTGGTGTAAATTACGTTCTTCTTTCAGATTAATATAATCAGAGCGGTATTAATAAATGTCCTGGTTAATCCAAGCATTATAATGGCAGTAAATGGCTGTCCAAAATTTGAAGCCAAAAAAGTGCATCTATTCATTATAAAAGTAATCCACATGACTCTGGAGGGTTAATAAAGTACTTCCGAAGTGAATCGATGGGTTTATATAAGAAAAATATCCATATTTAACTCGTTATAAAATGAGAAAATAACTAGTTTCCGGCGCAACGATGACGTCGGATATAGCGTAAAAAAGCATAACAGCCACGGCGTTGACGGCGGACGCAGCGTAAAAAACATAAATGATGTGACGATGATGTCGGGCGTTGCACAAGCGTTTTGAATCACGAGAGGATATTTTTCTTACACAAACCCATCGATTTAATTCAGAAGGCCTTTATTATTCCCCCGGAGCCGTGTGGAGCACTTTTAAAATGGATGGATGCACTTTTTTGGGCTACAAATTTTGGGCTGCCATTCACTGCCATTATAAAGCTTGGACATGCCAGGACACGTATTAATATAACTCTGATTGTATTCGTCTGAAAGAAGAATGTCATTTACACCAAGGAGGACTTGAGGGGGGGAGTAAATCAGGGTGAACGATTCCTTTAAGCTTGAGCTGAGATTGGTTTATTATGTGTCAAATAAGCTTTTGCTGTGCTCAATGTATATGCTAATGAAAGCCTAAATTAAACGTTTTGAAGACTAGATTTTCAATGGACAGATTAATAAAATTCTTATGTGTTTGGAACAATATGAGGGTTGGTAATTTATGAATCATGACTGAATTTGTATTGGCAAGTGGACTATACATTTAAGACAACTTGAATGATCAACTATCAGTCACTGTAACCACACCATGCATTTATGCTGGTGGCAGCTGAAAGGTTAACATGTTGCTAAATAAATGTAATGTAGTTTTGACATGTGTCCTACCTTGTGTCTTGAAAACATCTCCTGACTCTTCCTTTTAAATAGTAACAGACCTGCCAGGATCGTAGTTTTTTTTATGATTCATGACAAGACTTCTTTCAACCACTGCAAATCTAGCATTGCCAATTACCTTACACCTTTACAAACCCAAGGCAACTTCAGGATAACTGCCAGTGAAAATATAACACACGAAATGTTTCTGTTTATATTAGGAAAGCCGACTATAACAACAACTTTCAAGACTTGACCAGTATTCTCCTGAAGCAATACAACATGACTTTGAATGATAGACAGACTGGACTTTGGACTTTAAGCCTTTTAAAAAAATCATATTGCTTCAGAAGACTTACAAGTTGTGCTAAAAGACATTTATGGTCATAATTACGTTTGCAAAAATAGCAATTCATTCAAAAATTAAAATTGAAGAACAAACTTATATTTGTATGAACATTATGTAACTGTTCATAACGTTATCATTTGCATTTTGCACAGTAACGTTACAAAATTCCATTGATTTGTTCAATGTTAATTCTAACTTACTTACTCATAGAATTGTAGCCACGTTGCTGCCATTGCACCTTCGTCTTTGCTCTGAAAAGATTTAAAAGCATGGCAACAATGTGTTAGTGTGAGTTTCAAATGAGAAAACGTCATGAGAAACAAATAGCAGTTTAAAATTTTATCTAACGTTAGCAAAACAGGATCTAAAATGCTCCTCAAGTCACTTTGTTCACCCCGGAGCTTCAGCTGCTTTAGTCAAATTAACTAGCATCACATATGATAGAGGAAACTCGAATTCGATTAACAATACATTTAAAACGGTTGTAATATAAGGAATGCGTGAGTTTGCATTAACGTTACCTTTTGCTTTAACGTAAGTTAGTTAACGTCACTGTGGCACGAGACGAGAGACATGGAAAGATGGCCAACTGTCTCAAAAGCCAGCGTTTATCTGTCCGACTGTGAGAAAGCACAAACATATATTTTTTAATTCCCCGCTGACAAACTGCAGTGTAAAACAGCATAATTAACTCCAAACGTGTACATTACCGTTGATAACACTGGTGCAATAGCGCATTTGCTCCTGTTAGATTGTTTGCTGGCTAACTTTACACACAACATTACTGAGCTGGTTAATCTTCGGATAAACATAAAAGAGTTACGAAAATAACACTGAAAACGTTCAAACATGAGCGAAATATGAATAAATAAGTTTGAAACGCTTACCTTTTGTTTTTCTTGACTGTAGCGCGAGCCGTCCTGCTGTGACTGGACTGAAGGAGGGAAAATGGTGCGGTTTTTGTTACCTCGGAAACTCACTGGGATGATACTTTGACATGACTAAATGTAATGACTTTAAAAGAGCTTAATGTAAGACTGTAGGCTTAATATGAGGTAGATTAATGTATATACTATTGTTTATTTATTTATTTTATCAGCTTTTAGTCTTTCCTGTAGCTCAATGAGTAGAGCATGGCGCTAGCAACGCCAAGGTCATGGGTTCGATTCCCAGGGAAAGCAGGACTTGACAAAAATGTAAAATGTGTACCTTGATACAATGGAAGTCGCTTTGGATAAAAGCGTCTGCCAAATGCATGTAAATGTAAATGTAAATGTAGTTATTTAATTGGCCATAGATGTAAAATACTAGATTAAATAAATATCTGTAACTTAAACCATTAGAGTTAAAAAGTTTTAGTAACTTATTTAGATTGAGGTTTGCTTACAATAATACATTTTTGAGTTAACATCACACATATTTGTTAAGTTGAATTAACTTTTTTGGTAACATTAAGTAAAATGAACTTATTTCATTTAGTGAATTTCACTGTTAGGTTTTACAGTGTGGCGTTTTTTTAACCGAGTTAAAAAGGAGAACTATAATATATGGCGGAATAGCACTTCTGAGAGTACTTCAACTCGGCGCAGTAAAAAGTCCCGGCCGAAACATCCTCACATCTCCCCCTCCCTCTCTCATTTCCGTAAATAGAACCAACGTGACCTGCACGCCTGCATTAGTAGAAGTAGTTTGAGCAGAGTTGACGAAGTACCAGTTTGTAGGAAGATAGTTTGAACAATCATGGTTAAAATGTGCGTCGTAAAGGGTTGTGAGAACAAGGAGAAGGTATTTAGTGCCGTCATGTTTCACCGATTTCCAATTCACCACAAACGGCGGAAAGCTTGGTTAGCTGCTTTGAACATTGATGCAACAACAGCGCTGGAGATTCTGAAGAATTGCCGTGTTTGCTCCGAGCATTTCACATATTACCATATTGACATTAAAGCTTATAGTGTAAGGGGAGTTTTTATGTTTATTTTCTCACTGCGGTTGCAGGTTTCTATATTGAGAGGTTCATCTC
The DNA here is from genome assembly GCF_024679245.1 of Pseudorasbora parva. Classification (NCBI taxonomy): domain Eukaryota; kingdom Metazoa; phylum Chordata; class Actinopteri; order Cypriniformes; family Gobionidae; genus Pseudorasbora; species Pseudorasbora parva. Next base: position 32,236,560 of record NC_090175.1, read on the forward strand.
ATAAAATCTGTTTGTTTGTTTTTATGATGTTCTCGTGAATGTTCCATCTGTAATATTAAACGTTGCTATGTTAAAGTATACTAATATTGGCTTTTGTCTTTTACTTAAGATCACTTGGAAAGCTGACACAGTGCCTGTTGATTTGGTGACACTAAGTTATAACGTTACACTACGGGCTTAGGCTTATACTTCATTTTTATTTCTGACTTCTCAAGTACATCAAACAGTCAAAAACTCTGTATTGCCTGTCTCACAAGCGCACTGATTTCGCAGCAAAGTTACTTGTGTTTACTAGGTTAAACACCACTAAAGTTTGATAAGCTAAGGTTACTGCCACTTCAGGACAACCAAATAACATGTAAAAGGACACTTACAGTGTTAGGTGATGATCCACTTTGTTGTGTTCTTGCTTTGATTATTGTCGGTGTGGCAGAATCCTTTAGGCGTAATCCTGTGGAGGTATAGTCCTCCTGTGTGAAATGCTCAGAGCAAACACGGCATTTCTTCAGAATCTCCAGCGGTGTTGTTGCATCAATGTTCAAAGCAGCTAACCAAGCTTTCCGCCGTTTGTGGTGAATTGGAAATCGGTGAAACATGACGGCACTAAATATCTTCGCCTTGTTCTCACAAACCTTTACGATGCACATCATAACCATGATTGTTCAAACTATCTTCCTACAAACTGGTACTTCGTCAACTCTGCTCAAACTACTTTGATGCAGGCGTGCAGGTCACGTTGGTTCTATTTACGGAAATGAGAGAGGGAGGGGGAGATGTGAGGGAGGATGTTTCGGCCGGGACTTTTTACTGCGCCGAGTTGAAGTACTCTCAGAAGTGCTATTCCGCCATACATTATAGATCTCCTTTTTAACTCGGTTAAAAAAGCGCCACGTTTTATTTTGTGTCACCATACTTGGTCGTCCAACTATTCGTGTAACTGTATTTAAATAGGGGAAACGTGGAGTTGATTGGTTGCTTCTAACTTGATCTCTGTTAGGTACCATAGGAATGAACTGTGATTAGTGTGCTAAGCTAAATGCTATCAGAATGTCACCCCGCGTCAGAGAGATTAAGTGCACGCACTCAGACGACAGAGGTATGTATCAACTCATCTTAGTTAAGGGAATAACATAGTTTAATATGAAAAAACGGTGAAGTATCCCTTTAAGACGGTTCCTCGACAAAACAAACATTTTGGCATAAATGTGTGTGTTATTGTTCGTTCAAACGCGATACTGGCGTGCAAGTCTTTCTGTGTGTTTGTTTGTGTGTCAGAATGTTATTTTTTGTCTTGTCATGCATGAATGTTTAAAACCATTTGCGTGAATAAGAGCACAATCGTATAACTAAGGGATGACAGAAATAACAGGTGCTGCGTTAATTGAGTTAAAGCTGGACAAATATTAAATGGCATGCATTTGTGTTAACGTTGATAGAACTACTTGTCATACATTGTTGGACAAGACCTCAGCTAGAGCAGCTGATCTCAAATTCAAAATGCATACAACCTGGGCTGCGTTTCCCAAAAGCATCGTAAGCCTAAGATGACCAATGGTCTATGATCAACTTAGGCTTACAATGCTTTTGGGAAACACAACCCTGTTTAGTTCCCCATTAAGTAAATACAAGCTCACCTGCTTCTGGAGATGCCACTTCAACAATAGAAAAGTCCTTGTCACCGTTTTCTTAACCTTGGTATTCTTCATCTATTTGCTGGGCCGGACCATTTTGTAAAAACATAAAAGGATAATGTTATCGTCTGACAAATGTAGCCAAACTGATGCAACGTGTGTGTGTGTGTGTGTGTGTGTGTGTGTGTGTGTGTGTGTGTGTGTGTGTGTGTGTGTGTGTGTGTGTGTGTGTGTGTGTGTGTGTGTGTGTGTGTGTGTGTGTGTGTGTGTGTGTGTTCCTTGTTTGGCAATACTTTTGAGGACACAAATGTCCTCACTTATATAGTAAAATATGAAAATGACTTACTAGTGAGGAAATTGGACGGGCAGTGGTTCTCAAATGGGGGTAGTACCCCTGGGGGTACGTGAAGGCATGTGAGATTTTAAAATATAGCCTACATATATTTAAAAAGTAGCATCCATGCAAAAATCCTTTAAAAATAATTATTTTATAAATATTTCTGTGAAATATAAGTATAAGTTCATAAAATTAATTTTATATTCAGTAGCCTTTTCAATTTCATTATCCTAAAAACCCAGAATCTGCCCCATGCCAGGATGGTTTGATCCAACCTGTCATTTGCATGGCATCAGCGTCACCTGTCAATCACTTGGAACAACGATTGTGTGACCAGACGTCCCGTTTCCCAGGGACAGTCCTGGTTTTTAATGTTCTGTCCCCGAATTGAGGAAACCCGTTTACAATATGTTTTAATAGTTTTATTTATCATGTTTGTTTTATTTTTGTAGTGTTTTTGTTCAGTCATGTGACAATATTGTTTTAAACTGCTTATTTACAATGGTTAATAGCTTAACTTTTTTCATTGTTTTTTTTTTGTTTGTTTTTTGTTTGTTTTTTATTGTATTAAATCCAGACCAAAAATCCTAATAATCACACTAAATCATATATTAATGTTAATAATAATATAGGGACTCCACAACAACAAAAACAACAAAATATATTGTCCCTGTTTTTTAACTAAAGTACAACAACAAATGAGATTTTAGTGATATTTTGACCACTGAAAAAGGAAATGTCCCCAATTTCAGAATTATGGACACTGTTTTCACAACATTAGTTTGAATCACTAAATTTTAGTGATGATAAATATTTACAATAAATTTAGTCATGGATTATTATCATCTAAAAGGTTTGAAATAGTTACATTTTTTCAAATGTTTAAATTTTGTATGTGTTTATCTGTTCAAAAGTTTAATAAACCAGACACGGATGGCAGTGCTCTGTTTTAAGTCTTTTTTTTCTTTTCTTTTTTTTAACCAAAAATACTTGCGCTGGTTAGGGGTTTACTTGGCTGAAAAAAGTGGTTCACTCTCGAAATTGCCATATGACAAACTTTGCCATTGACAAAAAGGTGGCATGTCAAAATACGCGATGTAAAACCATGGATAAAATAAACAAACAAATAAATAAATAAAACTTTTGGATCAACATATGATGATTTGACTCTTAATTGTCTATCTCACAGTGCAATTAAAATGTTGTTTTAGTCAACTTTAAAGTTCAGGTAGCCTATAATTTATATATTACATGTAGGCCTAGCCTAAATGTAGCCTATAATAATTGAAAATAATTTACAACTGCAAACGACTAATTAATTGCGATTTATTTAATGCAGCATTTTGTTAATTTTAACAATGGCAATACAGTGATGCATGCGCAACATTAATGTGCATTCTGATCTACTGTCTTACTATTAACATAATCTTATTCTTAATCATAATATAGGCTAGTTAGTTTTATATCGAAGGCTCTATGATTAATGTAGCCTAGCTCTTTTTGACACATTTTGTATCGGGGGTCCCCGCTCCATGTCTCTATCGCCTAAGGGGGTCTTTACCCTGAAAAACGTTGAAATTGCATCTTACATAAAGTAAACAATTACATAACATTTTGGAATAATAGGTCTCCGTGTTCAAGCGAGTCACAAGTGCCATTTATGAATGTGGTCGCCTCAAACCTTTCACTGTTTTTGAATGTCTTTCACATTCCATAGAACCAAAATATAACATAACATACCTGTCCCTTTTAGGTTACACAACCGTTTGAATCATTATATAAGTGAGCTATATAACAAACCAATGGGGCTTCATCCTTGACGTCACGTGCTTCTTACGTGAATGAGAGCGAGACAGACGGTCGGTATCATACTTTCCCATATTAGTGCGAACCAAATGCAACATGGAAACTCCGTCTTTGTTTTGTTAAAACAAGTAGTTCATATTTACACTTTCAATTCGCTTTTTTAAGACATGGACATCCTGTAGAGCGATGAGAACCATAGAGACCCGGGGAAGGACCGTTTCAAAAGGTATTCCGATCGAAAGAGTTCGCGAGGATTACACAGAATGCCGCTGCCGGAGACACAGGGTCTTACATAAAACGAATGGGTCATCTAAACGTCGGCCATGAATATTCTTCATTCAGCAAATGTCTCGAAAGTCAACAACAGCACTGAAGTCCATCTGCGAAAATCAGATTTCACCTTTTTCTTTTGTCAGTTGCTAACGTTAATTATCTGCGCCGGTTTTGGAGGCTCGTTTGTGATTTCAAAATAAACCGATTTTTTTTTTTTTGTACTTTTTAACTTAACATGTGTTATGTGTCGTTTTGGTAGCAGTTAAACAAGTTAATTTTGCTTTACTGGGAAATTAACCACCGGTCATTTAAAGGTTGTGATGGGCCTAGCAGTGGTGAATGGGAAATTAATTGTTTTCCGGAGAAGTGTACGTTATATAACGTTAACTATTTAGCCTAATTTCTTTAACTTACCATTGTATTTCTCCAATATTCCGAGATCGTGTTGTTTTTTTGTGTTAAGTTACCTGGAACATGGATTCTGGGATTCAAAATCACACCGAGCATTATGTGCACGACCTCTCTGACCCGACCGCACCGGGTTTGTGTGCGGAAATGCTCGGGGTGGCGGACGAGGCGTGTCGGGCTGGAGACTTCGATTTGGCCGCGGAGATCTATTCCTCTCAGCTAGCCGAGCTCGAGCACACCGACCGTGGCCTCTGTCTGCGGAAAGCTGATGCCCTGTCCCGTGGGGGACGCATAGCGGATGCGTTGGACTCGTACTGCATCGCTGCAAACCTACAGGCACTGAGACCCAATGAACTGCAGATTTTAGTTGAAGTTATAGCGCATACGATACGCACGAAAGAGCAGTATGACAATAATAGAATACGCGTGGGTTCTAACTCGGGAAACATATTTTTTGAATGTGACGAATTAGAAGAAGAGCAGAACTTAGATTTGTTTTCATGTCGACTTTGCAAGTGCTTGTTGACGGAACCGACGTCTTTAATGTGTGGACACACTTTCTGTAAGCGCTGCCTGGAAGATGACTTGACAAAAGAGTGCAGAAGCTGTTGTTTAAAAACCAACAAAACAAGAGAATTAAATATGGACGGACTCAGAGTAAATGTTATCGTCAGTGGCTTGATTGACAAATGGTTCAATTCAGAAAGCAAAGCGAGAAGATACTGGTTGGAAGGGGAAAGTCTTTGGAAAAAACAAGACTTATCCAACGCCATACTGAAGTTCAACAAGGCCATGGCACTAGGTAAGAGACTCTTGTATTCTATAAACGGCCTTTCACCCAATTTTTTGCAGCGAGTATTTTATAAAGAACTGACCTACTTTCCGAGAGACTGATGAAACCGCCACAGGGGGCGACATTGTGTATCTCACGTTCAAAGATGGTTTGTAACAACGTGACCAATATAATTTACATAAACCAGTTAAGGTTTTGAATTGGGTTTTGTTAAAAGCTAGGTACATTGTCTTGTTGATCACAATTGCCAAACAACAACCATTATAGTTGTTGCATATTATCAGCCCAGCCCAAAGTCTTCCAAACAGTACTCTCTGTCTACACAATTAAAATTATTAATTAATTAATGCAGAACTTTGATTTCTGTAAATAAAGTTTGTTTAAATTGATTAATTTACTGTTAGGCTTTTATTTTAGCTCAAGTCTGGGTTTCTCAAAAGTAGGTCAGTGCATTAGACGTGCACATTATTAGAAGTGTGAGAAATACATGCTGTCTCGTTTTGCAGGCTGTGCCCTTCGGGGGTTTCATTTGTCAGCCCCATACATCACCATCCCATTTAAGAAAAGCAACCATTACATTCCAAAGTAAAAAATAAATTACAGCCTTTCGAAATGAGAACCTACAATGTGATGGCTAATTTCGAACTGTAATCAAACTGACTGGAACCACCTGTGCATTAAACAGTTTTACTGCACACCTTCCAGCCAATCAGAATCGAGTATTTAAACAGCCCATGGTCTAAACTAATTTGTATAACTTCACCATCTAAAGACTTAAAATGTCCAATAGAAAAAAAGTAAAATTCCCTTTCATTATTAGAATGTTGTTTCCTACACCAGTAGGTTATATGATGTAAAATAAATAAAATAATAAAATTACAATAAGGTGGGTCAGTTCAGTGTCCTAACACATTGAATTTACAAGTTAGACAGAGCCAAAATGTTTGTTTGATGAGGTTGTGTGATTTCCATGGATCATGCTTAACCTAATTTTGCCTGTCTAGAGCCTGTATTCCAAGCTCTATGCTGGGTAATGCAGACAGAGCATTAGCAGGTCAAGCATAAAAGCAGGAAACTGAGTTTGTTTCTCATAGTGAGCATCACGTCTATGTTTGTGAATTAGAGTTTTGGCAGAATTTCTTCTGGTCTCTCACATGGTGGCAAGTGTAGGCGGTTTGTGTTCTGCATGTTTTCATAGCTCACAATATGCTGCTCAGGCAGTTTGAAAGTAAACACACATGTTGCCTGCTTGCCCAGTGCTGACTCAGTCTGTGGTATGAGAAATGTAGAGTTCCACCAGTCATATCACACCTTGTTAATGCTGAGAAACAAATTTGTCAGAAAAATGTTCTCACTGTTAAACAGACTAATAGGGCTGTGCGATATTGAAGAAAAATGTAATATGCAATACCTTGTTAAATAATGCAATATTTGATATGCGATATGATATTGCTTTAAGTGTGTAAAATCTATTTAAATTATATAAAAACATTATTTAAAAACTGAGAATGATACATACCATTTGTGTTTCTCATTCTTTCTGGGAAAAGAAAGCATTGCTACAACTTCTGAAAGTGACCAGCAGTGTTTTAGCAAAAATTTGTCACATCTGACAATAAAATTTTAACATCAATGTAAAAAAAAAAAAAAAAATTAATATTTAAATACCAAAACTCTTTGCTTGACTTGGTAACATATAATTATATATATATATATAACTTAGGGTTGGTTGGTTCATCCAAAAATGAAAATTCTTTCATTGATTACTTACCTTTATGCCATTTGACACCTGTAAGACACCCGTTTATCTTCAGAACACAAATTAAGCTATTTGTGTTTAAATCCGATGGCTCTGACTTTACGGTCTATTCTAAGAAAGGCCTTCATTGACACCAATATCGTTTCCTCTCTCATTACCCATAAAAGGCACTAAAGACGTCGTTACAAAGCCCATCTCACTACAGTGGTTCTGCAATAATTTTATGAAGCGACGAGAATAGATTTTGTGCGCAAAAAAACGAAATAACGACTTATATAGCGATGTGCCGATTTCAAAACAAAGCTTTGAACGGTTATGAATCAGTGTATCAATTTATGATTTTGATCGTGTGTCAAACTGCTGAAATCACGTGACTGGCGATCCGAACCGCTGATCCGATGGTTCATAATTGTTAGAATCTTTTTGAAATCAGCCCATCATTATACAAGTCATTATTTTGTTGTTGCTGTTTTTTTTTTTTGTGCACAAAAACTGTTCTCATTGCTTCATAAAATTATTGTAGAGCCACTGTAGTGAGATGGACTTTTAAGAATGTCTTTAGTGCCTTTTATTGGTCTTGAGAGAAGAAATGACTTTGGTGTCTAAGCATAGACTGTAAAGTCAGAGCCATTGGATTTCAACAAAAATATCTTCATGTGTGTTCCGAAGATGAACAGAGGACTTAACGGGTGTCGAATGACATGAGGGTAAGTAATTATAACATCAAGAACATCTAGGTAAACGAAAACACCTGAACTAGGGGTGGAAAATTATTTTTGTTATTTGAATTTATCTTTGTTGTTAAAGGGGGGGTGAAACACTCAGTTTCAGTCAATCTCATGTCAATCTTGAGTACCTATAGAGTAGTATTGCATCCTTCATATCTCCGAAAAGTCTTTCGTTTTATCATATTTATAAAAGAAATATGGGCTGTACCGAGTCTTTCCGGAAAAAACCGAGCGCCTGGAGGCGTATCGTGTGGGCGGAGCTAAAGAATGATGAATGTGCACAAAGCGGTGACGTCCTCAAGCGTGGAGAAACCCATCTAGCTCAGCTAATACAGATAATGATCCACAATCAAATCTGAGGGAGAAATAAATTGAACAGGAGAAACGGCAACATCAGGACGTCCGTCTCTGTGGTATGTAAGTTACTGTATTTAATGGCCTCTCCACATTTCTGTGTGTTTACTAGCAGTGTATGAGGACATGATTCGGTTTATGGACTATTGTATGTGACTAGACCTTAGAAGTAGCAAGCAAAACAGTTTTGCACGTCAGAATACTGTAAAGTTATATAGAGAACAACAATGGAGTAACCGTTAGTGCATTTGAATGACGAAGCACATGATCGTGTCGTTTACTGATGTTTACTCATGCGTCCGTAGCCAAAAGCAGAGACATTTGAAGCAGTTTAAGTTAACTCACCGGCTGCTTCCAAAGCAGGGCCGAAGCTTTATCGCTGGGACTGCTCCGTCAAAAACACACTTCTTTGGTATGATTTGGTGAAGTCCTGACAGCAGTGGCGTGTAAATCCATTTTGAGACGCAACTGACGCGATGTTGTGAAGCTTCCCGTCATTTCTGCGTTCAAATCGGTTCAAATGCAGTGCTGCCTTCCCGGAATGCTGTGCTGAAGCGTTGAAGTCGCTCGACGTCACCCATAGGAACAAAGAGAAGCGTGGTGCGACATAAGTGTTCACGGACGACTGGATCTGCATCTGAGAGACTGTTTACAGCGTGCTCTAGTCACGCGCGCGCGCACCCTACCGGGAGAAGAGCCCGTACGGCCCATACAAGGACCTTCCGCTCTTATTAACGTCAAGTAGACCCATACTCGAAAAAAAACTCGCCGAAACTTGTGAAAAACCAGAAGGAGTATTTTTGACACAGAAATACTCCATCAAACGTCCAACATTAGTTTTTGAAACTTTGTCTATGTTTAGGATGGGAATCCAAGTCTTTAACAGTGTAAAAAGCTCAGTATGCATGAAACAGCATTTCACCCCCCCTTTAAAAATAAGAACTAAAACAGTAGTCTTCACATTAATTAAATATACACTGATATATAGCTAAAACGGTTATTCAGCCAAGAGCACTGTGTGCTTTTCTCTTTTTCCTTTGCTTGACAGACACTGGCAGGTTTACTGTATAAGCAGGCTTCTTTTCACAACTGGTATCAGTCACTTAAAGGTGCACTACTTAGTATTTTTGCAGTAAAATATCCGAAAATCACTAGGCCAGTGTTATACATTTTGTTCAGCTGAGTACTTACAATATCCCAACTATTTGTAAATTGTGAGAAAATTGCTATTTTAACAAAGGAGCTGGGACATCTGAGCATAGCGTCTGAGGTAGTCACCTGTAAATTGTCATATCTGCATTAACCTACCCTCGGTTTCCAGTTTTATTTGGCAGATGCTCTTTACTCTTGGCAGTGTGAACAAGTGTCACAGCAGCCGCTGAGCGAACGCAGAGTAACGTCATAACATCATTTTAAACGCACTTAAATATATCTAACATAAACTAGTGTTGTCACGATACCAAAATTATGACTTCGATACAATACCAGACTAAAATACCTCGATACTAGGGCTGGGACAACGGGTCAATGTCATCGATGACGTTGACGCAAAAAATACGCCGACGCAAAATATGCGCGTCGATTCGTCAGACTCAAAATAAAGAAGGCGGCAGTAGTAGCAACCATAGATATACAGTCCCTGACAAAAGTCTTGTCGCTTATGTACAAATTGACCTAAAGTGCCGCTGAAATATATTTCTAATCAAGATTTTTTTACAAGAAATGGCTCATTTTAATCCCACCAGCTTTTGTGATAATGTTTCAGTGAAAAACTAAACTTTCAAAAAGTATTCTAATATTCACAGCTTGGTAAAGCCCATTGAGTCAATTTTTGCAAAGACATAAGTGTTGTCACCTTGTCATATGAGCTTCACCTGTGACTAATAATGGATCAATTAGGTCTCAAGTGTAAAAAGAACCCCAGTACACTAGACCTTCACATCAACTGCAACTAGACCTCTGCAAACATGCCTAAGATTCACCCTGAGATAGGGCTGGGCGATATGGCCCAAAAAAATTATCACGATATAATTTAGCATATCAGTCGATATCGATAAATATCACGATAAATGTAAAATCTTTATTTCTTTAAAGTTTAAAGGCATATTTTTGCTCCTGAGTGAAATATGTAGAAAACAAACAGTTAGCTGTGGTTTTAAAACTAACCTTTATTGTCAAAACATGACAAATACTTCCCAAACAAGTGAAAAATGTATTTAAACTGAGGTAGATTTATTTATTAAAATCTTAACTGTGGTCGGCATTATTTTACTCAACACTATATATCAATAATATATCATTATACAGGGCTTGACATTAAGCATGTTCATGTGCTTGTCCTTCGAACAAGTAAATCGTTCAAGCTTGTCCAAGTAAAAAATTAGCTTGTCCGGAAAAGTGTGTGTGTGTGTGTGTGTGTGTGTGTGTGTGTTGTAAATATAATTTATTCTGAAGCATTATTCTCACCAGTGTTCAGTCAGCTTTGACATATTTAAATCTGCATATTTGTGGTTTTTATTTTTATTGAATCATTTGAAATTTGTGATATTTTTACCTTTTATAAAGGGCATTTTCCCTTAATCTTATTAAATATAGGCTAAGCTTCATGTTTCATTTTATATTTGTAATTTTGATCAATACATTAAATTAAAATAAGACACTATAAGGGCTGTTACCAATCAAAATAAAAAAATTACACTGAAAAATTACAACAGCATTAAATAATGTTTTGAGATTTGTAGTTTTGAATAGACAAATAAGACATGTTGGAAAGTATGTTTAAAGATCAAATTAAACCACCAGTAGGTGGCAGCAGGTGGCCGTCTTAATGAGCGAGTCATTAGCTGTGTCCCAAAGTGAAGGGTGCGCACTTCGAAGGCCATGCACTTCGAAGGCCAGACCAGGCCACGCCTTCAAAGTGCACGAAGGGCGAACCGAGGGACAGGGTTGCCAGGTCTGAATAATAAAACCCCTCCAATTGTTATTCAAAAGTAACGGAATCACAGCCAGAATGGGCCAAAATATCCCAAAATGCGGGGCGCGGGCAGTAGACATATTGCTTAAGTAAAGACAACTTAACCTGTGGACTATAGGCTACAAACACCCCAAAGCAACAGTAGCCTAAATGCAACCCCATTCCAGACTTGGCAACAATGAACCAAGCGTCGTTAATGGACTAGCAGGTTCTGACAACTGACAGCGGACGTTTGTGAGGAGATTTTAAAAAGAGAAGTGGAGCATATACTACTACTTATATATATATATATATATATATATATATATATATATATATATATATATATATATATATATATATACTTTTTTTGAGCTTTCTATTGGGTTTTGACACGCTTCAAAGCCTGCGACGATGGGCTAGACCATAAAGCATGTAAATCTGTAGCCGGTTAAATATTGTCAAATTGCAAATATTAGTTAACAGTTTATTTCTTATGTTATATGTAACTGTTACAATATATTTTAAACATTTAGCCTATACGTCCAAGTTTTTTTTTTTTTTAAGTAGCCTAGGCCTACTTATTTTTATTCAACTCATCATCTCAGATGCATTTTTTATGGCATGCCATGCAGCCGTCGACCGATTCGGCCCCGCAAAGCTGCGGACAGTGGAAATATGCCCTGCTCATCCCAAAAGATGATGTCCCGCTCAGGCCTTACCAGAGTCTCTATTGTGCATTATTCCCCATCCCGGTCCAGCTCCAGCTTCTCCCGCTCAGCGCAATGAAAGTGTTGAAAAGTGTTTTCTTCTGGTTTGGCTGATAATAAAAATGTGTTGTTTCTAAAGTTAAACTTAAGTTATTTTATTGGTCTATAAATAGGCTATAGTTGTAAAAAGGCTAATAGACCAATTTATTTTCATTTACACATTTTAAAATAAATGACAAGAAAATATATGTATAAACATAAATGTGTTTAATGTAGCTACAAATTATAACGTGCATTACAAAAATAAACAATAGCTAGGCTATAGAAAAACCACTTCTCTTTAATTTAGCCTACGTTTGACGTTAACGAAAATGAACAATAGACAGCAGTTCATTTAATTTACAAATAACTTGCATAAAAATTAATAAGCTAGCCATTTAAATTGTTCTGTGTCGGCCACGCATTCAGCCTTTGGAGGATCAGGATCGATGTTTCGTTGACCGTCGTCATGCAGTGAACATTCATTCATATATATATATATATATATATATATATATATATATATATATATATATATATATATATATATATATATATATATATATATATATATATATAATATATATAAAACTTTATTTTAGCATCTAAGTCAGCAGATTTCGTTTGTTTGTATTTTTTCTTATAATTCTGAGTGACAGATGTCACATTTGATATAGCCTATTTTTCTGTGCATTTGTTTTAGTTACGGTGTTGACATAGGCTACAGCAGGCTGTAAGAAAAATAAATGATTGCACGGTCAATTCCTATCCAGTGTCTCTCTTTCTGTAAGGGACATTTAAAAGATAGATTCTGGAAACAAAATCTAAATTTAGCTGGATCAGTCGGGTCGGGAATAAAATAATTTATAGCGGGTGAGCACGGAGTGAATTTTGCGCGAGCGGATCGTGCGGTGCGGAATAGCGGGAGCAGGACGAAAATACAGCCCTGCGCAGATTATATTTTGAAGGCTATTTAAAGCTACACTGTGTAACTTTTTTAGTTTATTCTTAGCTAAAATCACTTAGTTCTTTCAAAAATATATGTGCTCATTAATGTATATTTACTTCTATCAAGTAATAATGCATTCTCATAATTTTATAATATACCATTGAAAATACATAAGTGTTGAGGGTTCGGATGGCGGTCGCCATGTTGCTCCTCCATCTTGAAAGTACATTTGCCAAAGAGGGACATACCCGTAAATTCAAGCTTCGCTTTTCGCGTTTTTACACTCGATGGCACTGTGTCGAATGTGAAGAGGAGGATTGCTTGAGGCTGCTTTATGATGATGGAGGATCACTCTTAAGCCCCTTTCACACTGCACGTCGGACCCGCAATATTCCCGGAACATTGCCGGGTCGCCTTCTGTGTAAAAGCAACCACGTCCCGGAATTGATTACCGAATTCGACCCCGGTCGGGGACCTAGTAACATTGCGGGATATGTATCAGAGTCGCCAAGGAAGCGGAAAAGAGAATTAAGACGGCAACGCGACAGGCAAATCAACAAGACAAAAGTAAATATTGGAGTGGCCTTTCCAAGATGGAAAGAGCTCATGAGGAGCAACGATTTTAAAAAGAACGCCGACATTGCCTGCTTTCTTCTCGACAGGTAATATTAATTCAGCCTATTTGTGTATATTGGAAGTTTTATTGTTGCTTGGCTAATTATATCATGGTGTGCTGTGCATAACACTAGAACGACGTCTAGGATAGTTTTCCTCGCGTCAATGATGAAAAAGTATTGTTTACCTTATAACATAAATCCGTGTTCTATGACGGATAACATGAGATTAATATTTTAATTGCATTATAATTTGTTTGCCTTACGCTAGTGGTGTTGTACAATATACAGAATAATGATAGCACTGATTAAAGTTACTTTACTAAGAGCTTGCATTCATCTGGGAACCTGATAGCTGATGTTAGCAATGAACTGGTTATTATTCAGTTCTATTATTCATTTTACATAGATTAACTTGATCATAGATCATTTGGTAAATTAAATAACTGCAAATTATAATAGTTTTCAAAAATTACCTCATCACTTGAGTTGACGCAACACTCACCGAAGAGGTTGAACTGAAAGCCATGACTAAATCGGCCACCGTAGGAGTTGAAACGAAATCGAAATTGAGAGGAACAGAAACAATTATTCACTGGATGGTCTTTTACCTTTTCACCACTAGATGGGAGAAAATATCACACAGTGTAGCTTTAAAGACAGTGTATGGGAAAAAAAGAAACAGCGAAAAGGTTGTTAATGGAGTGATTCCTCTTCTTGAGATAATGGTTGAGAAATAAATAGCATTTAAAAATTGGGGAAATTAAAGTTCATCTTGCTCAGGGCAGGGAACTGGGAACTGTGTGAATGCGCTAACGTTGAACGTTTTATTTACTTCTAGCGCTTGCGCTGTTGTGTTCAATAGTACCCAGGCTACACTTGAGTTACCGACCGCTACCGTCTTTAACTGGAATCTGGTCGATTGCCGCGGGAATGCGGACCAGTCAAATCCTGTAGTCACCAGTGTGCTATGAATTCTGGGATAGGGAAGGCTGCGAAGTTATGGGAAGGTCCCATCTGCTGTACCCTTCCTTTGCCTGAGAACCGAAGGGCGCATTTTGAAGTCGCTCATGAATTGCGGCAGCCTTCGTCGCACCGCTGTGACGCAATCGCACTTCAAATGCGGCCTTCAGAGGTGCAAATCTCCCTTTGGGACAGCCTACGTAGTGCCGCTGTGACGTAATCGCACTTCAAATGCGGCCTTCAGAGGCTGCAGCCTTCACATTGGGACAGTCTTCGTAGTGCAGGTATGACGTAATCGCACTTCAAATGCGGCCTTCGAAGTGCGCGCACTTCACTTTGGGACACAGCTAGTGAGTCGTTCATTCAAACGATTCATTCAAACACTGAATCGTTAATTTACCCACGTTGCTGTGAGACGCGTTGCGGTTCTGCTGTGAACGATTTTCGCAGCTGAAATAGAACAAAACGCTCAATATTGCATTATATATATTTAATTGTGTAAGTAAAACACTAAAAACGCAAACGGGCAAAAAAAAAAGCGTTTTAAGAAACATTTTGAGGCCCCTTCTCTTGCCTCACAGTGGATTGGTCCACCGTGCATCTCACCGACACACACACACACACACACCTCACCGACAGTGGGCTGGTCGGGAGAGAGAAAAGTTCAGTATTTGTGGATCTACAGTAAGGGCTGTCTAGTCTATTTTATTAATTTTAAACACTAGATGACATTATTTCTCTTTTGATACAGGCGATGCGGAGTCATGAATACATCACCAAAGACAAACAATTATGATAGCGATGTACAAGTCCGATGTTTTAGTGATTATAGTTTGGTAACGTTAGCTTGTTGTAAGTCACCCACTACAACTAAAAAGATAATAAGCCGGTGTGTGAATGTAGTTAATGTAGATTCACCGCTGTGTTGGGCTCAATGTTATATGGAAGAACTTTGAAGAAACACGACAGTTTAATAATTAAATTCCGTGTGGTGAACGTGAACCTATGATAAGCAGTCCACGCACGTCGCTCTGTTTTATGTCGGATGGGATCGCTAAAATATCTCCAAACCACTGAAGTTGAGGGAACTAACTTGTCAACGATATCGGTGTCCTCCGAGCTGGTCGTGAGCGCTGCATTTTCTTCACTATTGCTCTTTTTTTAATCGCTCCACTTAACTCCGATCCTCCAAGCTTGTCAGCCACAGACTGTAAACATCACCACGTGCAGCACCCAGAAGCCCGGTCTGCAATACGCATGCGCAGCATTACGCATAGCGCGTATATCGAGAATTTATCGACCTGTTGTTATCGTTTTATCGAGGAAAATTATATCGTGATAATTATCGTGATCGTTTTATCGCCCAGCCCTACCCTGAGACTAAAGTTTTGATTATCATGAGGCTGAAGACCAGATTCACTGCTGATGTGGCAGACACCTTCAATGTGTCTCAGCGTCAAGTACAGAGGATAAAAAAAAGATTTGAAGAGACTGGAGACATTTTTGACAAGCCCAGGTCAGGCAGACCCCGCAAGACAACTGCTCGAGAGGACCGTTTGTTGGCTCGAAAATCCAAGGCCAGCCCATTTTCCACTGCAGCAGAGCTCCAGGAGACCTGGTCACCTGAAGTCCCTGTGTCAACCAGAACAGTTTGTCGGATTCTGTCTCGAAATGGCCTCCATGGTCGAATCAGTGCCCAGAAGCCAGCACTAAACAAAAAACAATTGAAAAACCGTGTGGCATTTGCCAAGGCCCTCAGCCAGCTAAAAGGATGGACGCAGGAAAAGTGGCAGAAGGTGGATTTTTCAGATAAATCTTCTGTTGAATTGACCGATGGTTGACCGTATCAACGCTAACTGATCAAAGTTGTTGGTTGAAAAAAAAAAAGTGATCTCTAAATTAGGCTATTATACAATGGACTAAACGCTAGTACAGTTAGCCATCTCATTCCAAAATCTTTTTTTGTGAAGTGAACATATCCCTCGCCCTCAATTTTTCATAACTCGCCTGTTTGTACTTAATAAACCA
Source organism: Pseudorasbora parva (assembly GCF_024679245.1). Classification (NCBI taxonomy): domain Eukaryota; kingdom Metazoa; phylum Chordata; class Actinopteri; order Cypriniformes; family Gobionidae; genus Pseudorasbora; species Pseudorasbora parva. The sequence continues at coordinate 32,252,905 of NC_090175.1, forward strand.
ATAAAAAAAATTGCGCCAGGTCACAGCGTTTGGGTTTGCGCGCTCACAAGGTTTGCAAATAGTAAACAGGCTAAACACTCGTAGTTAGAGCCAGAGCAGACGACCGTATGAAGCGTGCATTTCGCTTAAGATGGGCTTACATTTGGAAATGTATATTACATCTACATTTCAGTGGTAACACATAAGGTGTTGATCGTCTTTCTTATTGTTAGCTCTAACTCGAACTAAAGCGGCGTCTCTTCGGAGCTGTCATTTTCTTAAATGAGCCGCGGCAATGTTACATATGAGCTTCTAACGCTAGACAAATGCCTTTATTTTCAACGCGATCATCTTGTACCCAAACCATTTCGAAACTAAGGAGCCATTTGTCCTCAGATTACAAACAAGCTCCTCGGCGGCGCGTTTGCGGGACTCCTGTTTCGCGCTGTGGGGGATTTAAAAAAAAGTGACGTGAGTGGAAGGGAGGCGGCAGCGCTAGGACAGTGCATTTGTGTGTGTGTGTGTGTGTGTGTGTGTGTGTGTGTGTGAGAGAGAGAGAGAGAGAGAGAGAGAGAGAGAGAGAGAGAGAGAGAGAGAGAGAGAGAGAGAGAGAGAGAGAGAGAGAGAGAGAGAGAGAGAGAGAGAGAGAGATTTTGATTTTTACAACACTTTATTCCAATTAATAGGGGGTACAACAGTGTAATACAGCACTCACATTCACATATTCTCTACCACTTAAAAAGTAAAAATCAAATCATCATCAATTACAACACACAAAACCTCTTTGCAACACCATATACCTTCAAACGTGATTTTGTCCTTCGCCATTTTATAATAATTAAAATCAGTTGTGATTCTCGACTTTACCATTTTTGAAAAGACCATTGCGCTGTCCTGAAACAAACTTTGTTCTATTTTTGTTTTTCTACTGATGTAGATGGCCATTTTTGCTTGGCCCAACACAAAATTCAACAACTGGCATAAAAACTTTTTCTTTGCAACATACCTAATCCCCAGGATAAAAACCTCTGGAGAAAAAACCTCATTGCATTTTTTGAAAATGTCTCCTAACAGACGAAACAGAAGCTGCAATCTGTTACAATTTAAAAAGGCATGAAAAACAGTTTCTTTCTCTTTGCAAAAAGGACACCCAACTTCAACCTCATGATTTAAAATGGAAATAAATGCATTAACAGCGATAGCCCCATGTAAGATTCTCCACTGTAGATTTCCTACTTTTTTGGCTAAAGGCAGCTTGTAAATTGTCCTCCATTCAGGTTTTTTTCCTTGGTCCAAATTAAAATACGCCCGCCACGGAGTATCAACTTTCATGTTCAACGTTTTTTTACAGAAAGCTATCACACAATATCTATACAAAGGTTTACCTGTACATGAAGAAAACATTGCATCAGACAGATCATCAGAATCCAAAAAAAAAACACCATACACATCTCTCAAATTCAAAGAAATGAGTAATTCAGGAAAAGAATCTGTAAAGTTTCTCTTAGAATGTCCTTCATGGTATTCCTCAAGTAACATCTTTTCATCTGAGGAGAGTACTGCTTGCCATTTTAGTAACAATTGTGCAATTATGCGAACTGACCTAAAACCCAGTCTCTGTGCCAGTGCATCTCTATTTCTAAAATCAGTCCCAGTCACTTCCAGTAACTGCTCTAGAGTGAAAATTCCACTAGAAATTAGTGACCTGTTAAGACCTGGAATGCAAATACTTGTAGATACATCCATTCGTGATCCAAAAACCAAAGGCTCTTTTAAAAGCCAATGAAGGGAAGGTGACAAGTTTTTTTTTAAATTAAAAAGACTCCAAACTTTAAACAGGTTCCTATAAAACACGGGCAAAGTAGACAAGTTCATTTTACCAGGGTTCATTAAGAATAGTGTTTTGTCCAGTCCCAAATTTTCTAATTTACGCAAAATAACAAAGGCAGCAGCACGCCATTTACACTCAGTTGGACAGAATAACAACCTCTGAACAAAGAGTAACCGAAAAGTTGCCAGTCTGCTCTGTAAATGCACTAAACCCTGACCGCCCTCTTCTTTTGGTAAAAACAAAATGCTCTGTGGTACCCAGTGCATTTTATCCCAGAAAAAATCAACTAACAGAGCTTGTATCTTTGTGAGTAGTTGTAGAGGAGGGTCAACACAATTCAACTTGTGCCATAGAGAGGAAGCAATTAGATTATTAATTATTAAAATGCGCCCTCTATAGGATACTAATGGCAACAAACGTTTCCATCTGTTCAGACGCCCTTTTACTTTCTCCAAGACTCCTTCCCAGTTTCTTTGCATTGTTTCCTCATCCCCCAAAAACACACCTAAATATTTGAAACCTTTTTTCCCCCAGTTTAAACCTTCAGGAAGTTTTGGCTTCTCATTTGACCCATTACCCAAAAATAAGGCTTCACTTTTTCCCCAGTTTACACTTGCAGAAGAAAGATTTTTAAAACTTGTAAGTATATTTGACAGAGCCTGTACATCTTCTTGTCCATTAACCATCACTACAACGTCATCAGCATATGCTGACAACACTATTCTACCCTCATTAATCGGTAAAGTAAAACCTTGCAATTTTGTCCTTATCTGATTAAGTAGAGGTTCTATCGCCAATGAATACAACATACCAGACAACGAGCATCCTTGCCTGATTCCTCTGCAAACACTAAAAGGAGCACACAAATTGCCATTCACTTTAAGCAAACTCTGGGCCCCACTGTAGAGAGCTTTAATAAAATTAGTGAAGGTCTGACTAAAACCAAAAGCTTCCAAAACTCTCCACAAGTAGCAGTGTTCAACTCGATCAAAAGCCTTCTCCTGATCTAGAGAGATTAGGCCGCAATCCAAATTGAAAATCCTGGAAATATCGAAGACATCACGAATCAGGGATATATTGTCAAAAATGGATCTACCAGGAACGCAATACGTCTGATCAGGATGGATGACTCCGTCCATTACCCCCGACAACCTATTAGCTAAAGTTTTGGAAAGCAGCTTGAATTCACTGCAGAGCAATGAAACAGGTCGCCAGCACTTTATCTCTGTTAAATCGCCTTTTTTTGGCAGGAGGGTTAGCACTGCTCTACGGCAGCTTAAGGGCAATTGACCTTCTTTCAAACTCTCGTTTAGTACATCTAGCAGATCACTGCACAGTACTGACCAGAAACACTTAAAAAAGTCAACTGGTAAACCGTCAATTCCCGGGGCTTTTCCAACCTCCATTTCTTGGAGGGCCTTATGAACCTCTCCCATGCTCAAAGCGTTTGAGATTTCAGTGTTAGCTTCCTGTGACAATTGGGGTAAATTATCGAAAAACTCGCTATTTTCTTTAAAATTATCCCCAAGCTCATTCTTATATAACTTTTCATAAAATGAATTTGCTCTTTTTCGAATCTCAGCAGGGTCAGTCAGTAAAACTCCAGTCTCAGAACGTAAGACATGCATTATTCTGCTCTGCCCATTTTTTTTCTCCAAATTGAAAAAGAATTTAGACGGAGCATCCATTTGATTCAAATTTTGAAACCGCGACCTGATCAGAGCCCCTTGCGTTTTAAAATCCAGTAAATCAGCTAACTGCTTTTTTTTCCTACACAAAGAATCCAAATAACAATGATCGCCAGTTATTTCCGCCAATTCCTGGAGTTTTAAAATCTCGATCTCCAGGATATTCATATTTGAATTAGTCTCTTTTGTGACATTTTGAGTATATTGTATGCAGAATTGCTTTATTTGGACTTTCCCGAAATCCCACCACTGCCGCAAAGAGTTAAAAGAGCTTTTTGCATTTCTAAAATCAGACCAAAAAACTTTAAACATTTCCTTAAAATATTTGTCACTTAGCAGACTATTATTGAACTGCCAATAAGCACTTTTTGGTTTGGAGGGATTAACCACAACACTGCATTGTACCATACTGTGATCAGAAAAACTAATGGGAGTAATCATGCATTTCTTCACAATATTGCATTGATGCTTAAGAAAATAAAACCTGTCAAGTCTGGCAAGGGAAATAACATTGTCTCTAACATGAGTCCATGTATATTGCCTTTGTAGCCCACTCAGTTGTCTCCAAATGTCACATAACTCATGTGTTTTTAAAAGTTGAATTAAGCGATTCCGAGAAGGCATGTGGGGTTCAATATGATTCCTATCCAAGTTGGACTCTGTGCAGTTAAAATCTCCACCCAAGACAAGATAGTCACTCTCATTACATTCTTGTAAAGCAGAACACAGTGAATTTAAAAATATCATTCTCTCCACACAAGCTGTGGGAATATACACACAAATGAAAACAAAAGACATTTTGTCAAAAATAGCTCTAACTTTTAGCATTCTGCCCTTAATTATTTCATCCACCTGGTATGTGTCTGGAGTGAAGTTTTTGGAGAAAAGAACAGCCACACCACCACTAAGTGAGGTATTGTGGCTCAGGATGGACAGCCCATCCCACTCTCTTGCCCAATCAGCATCATTCTTAATATCACTATGTGTTTCTTGCAGCATCGTTATATCAACTTTCCTTTGTTTCAGTAACTCGAAAAATGTAGCTCTTTTCCTCATATCTCTTGCTCCGTTAACATTAATAGTAGCGATGTTAACCTCACACATGAAAGATATAAGGAGAAGTATTATCAAATTGCAGATACCCATCGCATTAAGCATGTCTCTTTTAAACCTTTCCGTCTCCATCTTCAGCAAAGTCAGAAGTGAGTTTCCTCACTATCTTCTTTAGTCGGTACACTTCTTTGTTTGTAAACAGTCCTCCGACATAAACATCCTTGCTTTGTCCACAAATTGTTTATAGTCAGGGAAAACTGTTCAACACATACCCCTCTCTTATTTTTAGTAGCTCTCAAAAAGAGTTTGATGTCGTCTGCTTCATAAGTGTTCTGAAAATCAGTTTGAGAAAACTTACGCTCGAGTCAGAGGACTCACTGCCACTTTCCATACCATCCTCAGTACTCGTATCATCCACATCTGCCTTCTTTGCTCTAACAGCTTGAGAATCACCCAGTTTTTCCTTTTCATTGGGATTTTAAAGCTCGTCGGTTCCGTCTCCATTTCTAGTCCATCATCGATCGGTATCCTCGCCCGTGAGGCTGAAAACTCACTGTTGTTTTCTCTAATGATGTCCGTGTCACGTAAAGTATCTTCAGCGCCGATTTTTTCCTCCGTCCCTTCGGTTGCCAAATCCTCCGCGCTTCCATTCGGCGGTTTCTCAGTCACTCTGTTAATCGACGTGTCCGTCTCCGTCTCCGTCACTGCTGGGGTTACCGTCTCGGCCGGAGCCACCTCACCATCGGCGGCCGTCAGATTGTTTTGGTCTTTATTTGGACAAGTACGAACTAGATGTCCACTTCTCCACATTTAAAGCACTTCATTTTTTTCCGTTGTGGTGTAGATTACATAATCATATTCATCCACCTTTAGATGCACAGATAATTCCAATTCCTCTTCTTCTTTAAGGATCATGTAGACAAACCGTCTAAATGAGATCACATGCTTTAGCAAGGGCGAGTTACATCCGATCGGTATCATTTTGATAGGTGACACAATTTTTCCATATCGAGAAAGTATTCCCTACTAATGTCTCATCACTTATAAAAGGCGGTATATTAGAAAGAAGTACTTTCTTCGAAGGCATGGAAAGAGGGAGGACAGGAGTAAAAAGTTCATCAATGGTTAATCCAGTCTCAACCAAGGCATTAGCTTTATCAACAGAACTGAGGAAGATTACCGTCGCACTGTTCATCTTGGAGGCTGACACAATGTGTTCATGTCCAACAATTCTCCGACTGCCAAACAGCAGTCTTCCACACTCACTGCGGCCGTTATTTTTATTCCATGGCGCCGCGTGAGTTTGTTCAAAAACTGTGACCGCGGGGCCGCCATGCTGTCCGCCGTGAGGAAAGCACGGCAGCACGCGGCCCACACGGATCTAAACGAAAAAAAGTACTTTAAAACCAAAAACAAAACAAAACAAAAAATAACTAAAGGTATTCCAAAAGGAAAAAACAAAATCTAAACCACGCTCGTACTGCTCTCGCTCACACGGACGCGCCGGAAATGGAGAGAGAGAGAGAGAGAGAGAGAGAGAGAGAGAGAGAGAGAGAGAGAGAGAGAGAGAGAGAGAGAGAGAGAGAGAGAGAGAGAGAGAGAGAGAGAGAGAGAGAGAGAGAGAGAGAGAGAGAGAGAGAGAGAGAGAGAGAGAGAGAGAGAGAGAGAGAGAGAGAGAGAGAGAGAGAGAGAGAGAGAGAGAGAGAGAGAGAGAGAGAGAGAGAGAGAGAGAGATTTTGATTTTTACAAATACTTTTATAAAACAATTATAAAAAACAAACCTCAATCATATTAAATTAGCACACTCTGGAAAATTAAATTATTCTCTACTACAGAGCAGAGTACATCTTTGTGACACCATATACTGGAAAAGGTCCAATTCCGTCAATTAAACCTAAGCGAGCTCTCCATGGGGTGTCAATTCTTCCATTTAGTTTATCTTTGTTCAGAATTTTAACTATCAATCTGTATACCGATTTCTTTTCAGCATCATGCACTGACAAAAAGGAATTGGTTTCTAAAAAAAAAACCTGAACAGTCCTTAAAGTCTGGAGAACCTTCATCAAGGGAAAAACATCATTAACACAAGGTTGAGCAGAACCATCACAATAAGAATGCAACAATGTTGATTCAGAGTCTGTTAAAGTTTCTTTCCACTTTTTGAGCAACAAAGCAATGATTCGAACAGAATGCACCTTTAAATGAGAGGCAAGGTTAAGAGCATTGTCCATGTTTGCACCTGTAAAATGAATAACATGTCCCAAAGTCACTACATTAGACATACAAAACAGTCTAAGTAAACTGGGACCTATATGACAGGTTGCACTCAAACGGGTTCCATACACAACTGGCTCTTGGAGAAGCCAATACAGTGAACTGTGATGTTCGGTCCTCTCTGTTTAAACAGATTCCAGACTTTAACCAGCCCACGGTAAAAAAAAACGGTAATCCGCTGGTGTCGAGTTGCTTTAGATCCATCAGAAACAACGTTCTATTAGTCCAAGTCCACCAAGTTGATTCAAAATAGTACATGCCAGTGTCTCCCACACCAGATCTGTGGGACCACACAACAACCTCTGCACGAACTGAAAACGAAAGGTTGCCCCTCTGCTGCTCAGATGAATTAAGCCTTGTCCTCCTTCATCTTTTGGCAAAAATAGTATACTTTGAGGTGTCCAATGCAGACGATCCCAAAAGAAATCAACAAGGAGTCCTTGAATCTTTGATAACAAATCTGGAGGGGGGTCAACACATGATAGACGATGCCATAAAGTGGATGAAATCAGATTGTTAATAACAAGGACTCGACTCTATAGGACATTTTTGGTAAAATCCACTTCCATCTGGCAAAACGCCCTTTAGTTTTCTCAAGAACATTATCCCAGTTTTTAAGGACAAAAGTTTCATCACCCAAAAACACACCTAGATACTTTAACCCCCCTCTGTCTTCCAATTCAATCCTACAGGCAACTGAATTTTTTTTTCCATTACTCCCCCTATACTGAGAGCTTCGCTTTTTTCCCAGTTTATCCTCGCTGACGAAATTCTGCCAAATTGAGTTACCACATTTGCTAATATATCAATATCTTGCTGATTATCAACCATGATGACTAAATCATCTGCATATGCAGATAACTTTAGAGGCATATTACACCCTGGTAAAATCACACCTTTTAAAACAGACCTAAGTTTGTGCAGTAACGGTTCAAAAGCCAGAGAATATAACATGCCCGACAGGGCACAACCCTGTCTAATTCCCCGCTGGACCTGAAAAGGAGCGCTCAAAACACCATTAATCTTTAAAACGCTCTGAACATCACAATACAGAGTCTTGATTTTATTATTAAAACCAGAATTAAAACCAAAAGCAGTCATTGTTTGCCATAAATAATTGTGTTCAACACGATCGAACGCTTTTTCCTGATCAATAGAAATAATTCCCATTTCAAGGCCAAAAAGTTTAGATATTTCTAACAAATCTCGAATGAGAACAATATTATCATAAATCAACCTTCCAGGGATACAGTATGTCTGATCAGGATAAACAACTTGTTCTATCACTTTACTCAATCTGCTTGCCAACACTTTGGAGAGTATTTTATAGTCAGTGCAAAGCAGGGACACAGGTCTCCAATTTTTTATGAGCTGCAGGTCACCTTTTTTTGGCAGCAGGGTAAGAACTGCCCTTCTGCAGCTTAAAGGAAAACATTCATTGGTTAGACTATTATTCAGAACTGCCAAAAGATCTTCTCCAATTATAAACCAAAAAACTTATAAAAATCAACAGGCAGACCATCTAACCCAGGAGCTTTTCTGCTCTGCATGTGCTGCAAAGCTTCATGAAGCTCATTCAGAGAAATATCTGCTTTCAAAACTGTTTTACTCTCTGGTTTAACCTGAGGAAGACCAGTGTAAAAACTCTGAGCCATCACTTCCTCTTCTTGGTGCTCACATTTGTACAAGTCACTATAAAAATTCACAGCATGTCTACGAATATCAGCATGATCAGACATTACATGTCCAGAATCAGACTTTAAACTGTAAATCAGTCTTTTTTGACCATTTTTTTGCTCCAATCCAAAGAAAAAGTGTGATGGAACATCCATTTCTACTACATTTTTAAAACGGGACCTAATCAAAGCCCCTTGTGCAGATACCCCAAGCAGATTATTTAACACTGACTTTTTAACCTCAAGAGCTTCAAAATAACATTGCTCCTTTGTGGCCTCAGCTAAAGTTTGGAGTTCTTCCACTTCAGACTCCAGAACTTTCACAGACTTCATCAAGACTTTAGTGACATTACAGTGATACTGCTGACACAACTGTTTTGTTTGAACTTTTCCGAAGTCCCACCACTGTTGTAAAGATATAAAATCATTTTTTATACTTTGATGGTTTTTCCAGAAAGATACAAAGATGTCTTTAAAATGTTTATCTTCTAGTAAAGCTGTATTAAAGTGCCAGTAGGCACTACTAGGCTTTAAACATTTCAAAAAGACAAAAAGCACAACAAGTGAGTGATCAGAAAACCCAACAGGGCTAATAAAACAGTTTTTAACAATGTTAGCATGATATTTAAAACAATAAAACCGATCAAGTCTGGCCAAGGACAATACATTCTCTTTACAATGAGTCCAGGTATACTGGCTCTGATTGCCATGTAACCCTCTCCACAAATCATACAGTTCATGAGTCTCTAATAATTGAATGAGACTGGTACGAGAGGCAGAATGAGGCTCTACATGATTTCGATCAAGCCTATTCTCTGTGCAATTCCAGTCCCCACCTATAAATAAAAACTCTTTATCATTGCAATCTCTAATAACATCATTAACATTCTCCAAAAAAGTCAATCTCTCTTTTCCAACAGCTGGAGCATATATACAGTAACAAACACAATTTGTACATTTTCATATTTTACTCTAACTTTTAACAAACGACCTTTAATAATTTCTTCACATTCAATAGATTGAGGTTTAAAACTTTTAGAAAAAGAACACCCACTCCACAACTATTACTTGTTTTGTGGCTTAAGAAAACATCACCCTCCCATTCTCTCTTCCAATCGACTTCATTATCAACTGTACTGTGTGTCTCCTGTACAAAGATAACGTCCAGTTTTTTAAGGGAGCATAGTTTAAAAACTGAAGCCCTTTTTTCTTTCATCTCTAGCTCCATTCAAATTCAAACTACCTATTTTTAACTCACTCATAAAACAAACGAAAAAAAGAAAACCTAAAGAAAAACCAAAGAAAACAAAATGAAAAAAACTACTAAAAATAATCACCATCTTCTAACTGCCTTTTTACTTTCAAAACAAGTTTCTTTAAACGATAAATCTCTTGGTCAGTGAAAACTTTCTCCCCTGCACTTTCAGAGCTTTTTTGAAAATTCTTAACAGAATCAATGAAAAGATGCAGATCTGGAAACGCACTCTCAATCTTCACATTCCTTACCCCTTTAGTGCTCTTAAGAAAGTTCTTAATGCTCAACATAGAGTAGCCACTTCTTCCCAGGGGCAAGGACTGCGAGGAGGTAAAAGAATCTACATCAGAATCTACCTCAACATCACTATCAAGAGACTGAGAACAATCATTGAGGGGAAACTTTTTTATTTTTTCAGAGCATTGAAAAACATCTCTATTTTTCCTCTTCTTAACATTATCTTATCAGATTTGTCATCTACAAGCATCTCACTTTCTTCATCTAAAGATCCATCCTCCTCTACTTGCTGAGTGCTAGTACTAGCCTGTTCCTCCTCAATCTCAACAACCTGCTGTTGACTATTCTCAACCAAGTCTTTTTGAACAACTGGGGTCGATTCTATTCCATTTGATTCATTCAGTTTTTGTCCCTGGAAATCTTTTTGTCCATTTGGTCCTTGAAAAAGATTTAATTCATCATTTTTTTTTCTTCTCCTTGTGTTTTATCTAAATCACTCTGATCTTGTCTCTTGGTTTCTTTTGATTCATTCTGCTTTTGTTCCTTAGAATCATTTTCACTCTGCTTTTGCCCCCGAATTTCATTTCTCTCATTTTGTTTGTTTGTTTTATCTGCTTTTAGCCCCTGAGATTCATTCAATTCATTTTTCTTTTGTCTCTGAGATTTACTTGACTCACCCTGCTCTACAGTTTTATTATTAATCTCAGCATTAGATTTCTCTGGACAGGCTCGTATGAGGTGACCCTCCACTCCGCATCCAAAACACTTTATCTTTTCAGAAGTTACATAAACGTTGTAATCATAATCATCCACTTTAAACTTGAAAACTATGTTTAACTCCTCATTGTTGTTCTTTAGAATCATAAAAACTTGTCTTCTATAAGAAACAACATGTCTCAATTGCAGAGATTTACAGCCGAGAGAAATCATTCTGATCGGTGACATCAGCTGTCCATGTCTTGAAAGCTCACGCTCTAACATTTCATTACTAATGAACGGAGGGACTTATCATCTTTGCCGGATTAACGAGCGGCACCGCATGAACAAAAATATCTCGAATCGTTACACCTGTCTCAACAATTGTTGCAACTTTATCAAAACCGTCCACAAAAATCACAACTCCATTGTTCATCCTTGACGCGGATTTAACGCTATCATATCCAACAATCCCTCCGACTGCTAAAGCGCAATCCTCCACAGAACACTCTACAGTCGGACAAAGTTTAAACGCATGCCGGCGTGTGAGCGTCTCGAGCCCCACACCGGCAACTCCGCGAACCGGCATGACTCCCGGTTACACCGGTTGTCGCCGCAAACACAAAACTAACCACTTAAACTACACCACTAAAAAAAAAAAAACCCTTAAACAAACATAGACAAAACCTAGAAAGAAAGGAAAAAGAGAAGAAAAAACACTCACGCCAAACAAACGCTCCCACGCTCGCATCCACTCACTCAACTTCCGCTCAGAGAGAGAGAGAGAGAGAGAAGGCTCGCGGCTGTTATTTCAAATAGCGCAGCATATTTTAAACTAATCCGTTAACGGGTTTCAACCGGCTAATGAGGCTCGGTGCACTGATAAAAACAACTTGTAAGATTTACTTGATAAAATCTTTGTAACAATTTGCACTCAGTTTTTCTAAGTAAAATTTACTGCTGCGATATCAAGTACAACTTACTTGCCAATATCAAGTAAAATGTACTTAACTATAAATGTAACATTTGCAAAGACATTAAGTAAATGTTACTTAATTATATTTAACTTAGCATGTTGTATTTATTAAAGGTAATCAAGTAAATTTTATAAATCTGTATTATTTACTCTTATGAAGTAATTAAGTAGATTTTATAATGTTTGTCCATTTGACATTTTGAATTACTTAGTTGAATTAATTTATATTACTCACTATTATTATGTAAATGTTGCTATTTTAAACCAAATAAATGTAATAATTTTCTCTGCATCAAATACATTTATCACAAATCACACATAAATACAATAAAGTTGAACAGTTTATTATGTCAAAATTTACAATTAACCATTAAATCAGTAATGTTCACATCAACTGATTAAGTAGTTAAGGTACATTCATTATAATCTACAATAACTGTAGAATTAACCATGTATGGTTCAACTAAACATCAGCAGCCAACAGTGGCATAACTAACATTAAAGGGTTAGTTCAGCCAAATATGAAATGTATCACATTTGAGTCCAAAAATAACAAAAACTACGACTTTATTCAGCATTGTCTTCTCTTCCGTGTTTGTGTTCAATCCTCAAATAAAGATTCAGACGGTGAAGAGAAGCCAATGCTGAATAAAGTCGTAGTTTTTGTCATTTTTGGACCCAAATGTATTTTGGATGCTTCAAGAGACTCTAATTAGCCCACTGATGTCACATATGGACTACTTTGATGATGTTTTTATTCCCTTTCTGTACATGGACAGTATAGTGTGCATACACTTGCATACGCTCTCGGACTAAATATTAAATATCTTAAACTGTGTGTGAAGATGAACGGAGGTCTTACGGGTGTGGAGCGACATTAGGGAGAGGAGTTAATGACAGACATTTCATTTTAGACTGAACTGAACTAACTTAACCCTTTAATGACGAGCACATGCATAGTCCAGCTGAAACAGAATGGTCACTTTTCCTTAATGCTCATTCATCGACTGGATCCTCTCGATCAGCTCCATGGACGACCATCTTAAGGATATGTTCAGCGGCAACACTGCGACTGTCCTCCTGCATACAGTTTGTAAGAAAGAAAGAACACAATTCCATTTAAGAAATAGAATTACATTTATAACATTACATTTTATTTTCATTAAAAAGGTGACCGGACCTTCATGTCGTTAGCTCACTAAAATAGAATTGCTGACATTCATGCACTTGTTGCTAACGTTATACATCAATGCTTATTTGGTATCAGAGTTCACCTGCCATCCAAACTTTCCTTCTTTAGTGCAGAGTGCAGACTAACTTATGCTTTGATATAATAATTGCTGTGAAATTTTCAGTGGATATAAAAACAACTAACTTAGACACTTTAAAAAAATGCTAACATTAGCTAGAGGACACACACAGGCAGCCAGCACTTAATCACGGCCAGCTAACATTAAATTATTTTGAAGTTAACCAGACAGGGTGACTTTTTCTACAAGAACGTGGCTAACTACATTTAATCCCCTCTATCTTTGACTAAACACCAGTCTCAACTTTATAGAAGTGGATAATGCTTTAGCTTTAGCTACCGTTATTGTGATTAAAACTCACTTTTAGTCAATTTTAAACCGTAACATCTATGCAATAATCAAACCATCAAAACGAAGTACATCGTTATCACAAATCTAAAATAGAAAGGTCAGAACTTACCCAGAATAAGTCAGCCATGTAAAAGCAACATCCCAAACCGACCGTCTCTGCCACTGAACCGGGATCTTTTTGAGCAACAACAAAAACGGGGCGGGCAGATTCAAACACACTTTGCTTTTCAGATTAAAATTTACTTAGTATTTTTAGGTGAATGTGCTGTGACTATAAAACATTAAATACTATTTGTAAATATATGGTAAAATGTACTCTTTCTTCTCAGTTAATTTATTACATTAATAAATTGTGTAAATTTTACATGAGATATATAGTTCCAACTTAATCTTGATTTTACAATGTATAAATTACATGAATTAATGTAATAGATTTTACAATACCACAAAGTCATTTTTTTCAGTGTGGTCGGTCAAGAAAATGTTTATTTTTCGCCATCCCTACACCTGCCATTAAAATATTTCAATCTATGGCTGGTGTGCCTCGCCGCGGCTGCTCACTGGTGGTCTCCCATGGGCTTAAGCTGCATGGTGGCTGAAGTTTGCACCGGGCTAGCGTCATCCGGGGCATCGTCATCGGTGTCCGGCATGATGTTGGGATGTTCCGCTTCTCGGCTGTGCCGCTGTTCCGTCCTGCATTGCGGCCGTGGAGCGGCTTGGACTTCTGCGCCGACCCCGGTGTGTCCACAGAAGTGCCCTGAAAAATGTTCTGCCTAGTGCATGGTGCTGCGGCGATTGCGATTCCCATTGTTTGAATCGTCATGAAGACCCATCATCTGGTCTTCAGCTGTCATGCCTCGACGATGTCATCAGGACACTGCCGCTGGGAGAAATTTAAAACATGGAGTGGACCACAGTGTGCTCTAGAGCTAACAGAGACTTCCACCATCAGCTGTTTTCTGTTCACCATCAGCTCTGTTTCTGTTCACCATCAGCTCTGTTTCTGTTCACCATCAGCTCTGTTTCTGTTCCGTTTTTGGTGTTGGTTGACTGTTTGTAGTATTCTATATTTTTACTTGTTATTCTTTTTTTTTTTCCTTTTATTGCACTTTGAGATTCTTCGGAATGAAAAGTGCATTATAAATAAAAATCTATTATTATTATTATTATTAAATGTTTATTAGTAAATGAATCAGCAAAGCTCATCACATGAATAGCGAATTGCTTCTGGTTTCAAAAGACATCGCACCTAAACTAAAGCAATCTGCATAATCCGATTCAACATTTCACGTTCGTCTCGGGATGGATAACGGAAATCATTTGAACATGCAAGCGATTTTATAGCATTTCGTAATAACAGTTACAGGAGGTATGAGCTCATCATAACAACGGCACACACACAAGCCTGTAACTTAGAGCTCGCACATTGCACATTAAGTTTCCTTAAACAGTCAAATACACAGAATTATATAAAAATGTCCGTCTTTAGTGAGCATTCACATAAACACAGTCGGTTGTGTCTAACACAAATGTAATTAGTGCAATAGTATGCATGCATATATTATGAGATCTAACGTTAAATGTCATTGGTTGAAATGAAAGCTGGAGATTTTGTGATATTCGATCTTAGGCTATGTATGTGCGTTGATCAGAGTAAAAAGGAAATAAATGTCTAAATGAGATGGTTTGAATGATTCACTGACCTGTCAATCTCATAAGAAGTCTTAAAGTCAGAATAAAGACAGATGCTTCTTGGCTAGGTTTGATGGTTCTTCATCAGTTTTATAAGCAAAGTAATTACAAATTTCACTTCTACACCTCTCTTTATTAATTCGTTTTGGGCATCTTGAGTGAGATTAAACTGCTTTATCCATTTTTTTTCGTCTGTTGTATTCACATTTGCTGGTTGTTTCGGGTCAATTTGGGTAGCGCGCTGCCACCATCTAGCGGTGAACTTTGGAATGCCAGCATATACCAAAATTTGCAAAATTATGATATCGTAGCGTTTAAATAAAATATATACAGGTATTTTTCCAGTACCGGTATACCGCACATCCCTTTGTATATATATATACTGAAATTTTTAAGAGCACAAGGCCACAAGCAGAAAATTTAGGGGCACACGCAAAATGAGCCTGCAGGGCAGTTATTCACATTTTCCCCATTTTGACTAGCTCTGCAAGTAGTCTGGCAAAGACATCGCGGCACCAATCAAAAACATTGGGCCGGGCTTTATACGATGAAGACAGCGCAGTGATGGTGAAGCAGATTTTGTACATTAAAAAGATGCATAACAAAGATTCATTTTCGTTAAAACCTGAGCAAAGAACAACACTCGGCTAACAGATGTGGATAACACTGGCTACTTTGAGGAGTAGGATGCGGAGTGTGATCATGTGCTAACACACACAGCAGCTCTGTATCTGGCCTTTCTGTGTTTATTTCCTTAGACTAGATCTGGTAGTCATGTAAATAATTGTAAATAAATAACTATTTTAACTATGCTCAAGTTTGAAAATTTTGACATATTTAAATCTGCATATCCTGGGCTCCAGACTAACATTAGAGAGCAGTGGCACCACTAAGTTCTACAGATGGTGGCGCTGGAGGAAAATTTATCATAAAGTTAATTTAATCAGTAAAATGAAAAAAAAGAAAAAAAAATGAAAGCTTGTGTGATCGCGGCCGGTTCACGGTGCAAAGAGTCGTGCCGTGTACCAGCTGATTTGATGGGATGATTAAATTAAATGACTCGTAGTGTCTGCAATATCTCACAACCTCCCGAGTGTCCAAATTCGCACAGTGTACGCCCACCTTAAGCGTCATCAGCGTCCGGCGTGATGTTGGATGTTCCGCTTCTCGGCTGCTGAGTCTTGCATTGCAGCCGTGGAGCGGCTTGGACTTCTGCGCCGACCCGGTGTGTGCGTTCGCACAGTGTTCGCCCACCTTTATGGGAAGCCAAACAATCCAAAAGTGGGACAAGACAGCGGGATGACAGAGCTCGCGCCGCGCAGACATGTCATCTGCGCGGTTCAATAGACCGAGCCACGCGGCCGACTCGTCAGCGCACCGCGGATGTGCTTACCTAGCGCTGGGGAGCGCGGTGCGAACCATAAATGCACTCAAATATACAATAAAGTAACCCCTCGTTCTTTTGATTGGCTACAACCAGGGCGATATCTGATTGGTTGCTGATCATTCCCTGTTTAAAAAGGGCATTTGCGTGTCGAGCCAAGTCAGGGGAGTCTCAAAATTCACACACAAATGCAGTGAAGTTCACAGAACACAAGCAGTTTGTAAATTAAGGAATATTTGTGTGTGCATCAGAAATACATTTCTGAATCTTGCCCTGTGCATTTCTGAATCTAGAGCACATTTTTAAATTTTCTTTGCATTTCTGAATTTTGTGTGCATTTGTGAATCTTCTGTGTGTGCTTTTTAAATTTTGCGTGTGCATTTGTGAATTTTTTTGTGCATTTGTGTATCGTGTGTGCATTTATGAATCGTGTGTGCATATGTGAATGTAGTGTGTGTATTTATCTTTATTGATACTCATTTAGCTCCATAGTTATGCAAGCGCACTAAAGAACTTTACATGACGGCGTCCTGTTGTTATCATCTAGGTGGGCTGCATCTTGATTGGTTTGTTAGCGGACGTGCGTCTAAAGTCAGTGTGTTGTTAATTCAGCAGGTAACTTTGACAAGAATGAATGAACAGACGCATATTTTTGCTAGGCATGTGCCGATATCAATTTTTTATGTTGCGATTAATTGATGAAGTTTTATCACGATATACGATATTATCACGATATTGAAATAAGTTGCAAAAAAAAGTGTTGCCATAGCATAACAGCTTTTAAGAACTGTTTCTTAAAGTGGAATTAACTATTTCAGTAGCAAGCAAAACGGTTTTGCACGTCAGACTAGTGTAACGTTATACATAGAACAACAATGGAGTACCAGTAGCGCATTTGAATGACGAAGCACGCTTTGTGAGAACGCTAGGTTTATGTTTGGGTGGTTTTACAATAAACTAACTGACACCTATAGTGGTCAGCTAAACATATGTATTTAAACACACACCATAGATCGCATGCTCCATTGATAAATTAACTAACGTTATACGATCGTGTTGTTAACTGATGTTTACATAAGCGACGATAGCCAACAACATAGACATTTGAAGCACGACCGCGAACATTTATCGTCACTGCTCCGTCAAAAACACACTTCTTTGGTAACCGTTGATTTCGTGAATATCCGCTTTTGCGACGCGACTGAAGCGTGATGTTGTACCGCTTCCCGTCATTTCTGCGTTCAAATGGGTTCAAATGCAGCGCTGCCTTCCCGGAATGCTGTGCTGAAGCGTTGAAGTCACTTGATGTCACCCATAGGAATAAATTGAAGCGCGGTGCGACAGAAGTGTTGCACGGATGACTGGATCTCCACCTGTGAGCACTGTTTATGGGCGTGCATTTGCTCTTTTGCCTCAGTCACGCGCGTGCGCACCCTTCCGGGAGAAGAGCCCATACGGCCCATACAAGGACCTTCCACTCTATCGACGTCAAGCGGACCCATACTCGAAAAAAACTCTCTGAAGCTTGTGAGAAACCGGAAGGAGTATTTTTAAAACAGAAATACTCCATCAAACGTCCATCTTAGTTTTTGAAACTTTGTCTATGCTTTGGATGGGAATCCAAGTCTATAACAGTGTAAAAAGCTCAGTATGCATGAAACAGCATTTCACCCCCCCTTTAATACAGAGTGTTTCTGTTCAGAATGCTGCGCTTCATACTGCTGGAGCTGTGAGTTTAAGGTGCATTTTTACACTAATCCTGACTTGTGCAACTGTGTAGCCTACACACTTGTTTCTTAGTTGTTGTATTTGTACTTTGCTAAAAAAAAATTATATAATTTTTGATTATAGCATTGCTTTCTGTCCACCCAATTAGACTAGTAAAGTAGGCTAATGATTAAAAAAACAAACCTTTGATCAAGGGCCCGGACCGAGGATAGTGCCGGGAAATCTCGAGTTTGGGTCAGGTTCGGGCTCGGGCCTCTAATCTAAACTCTAAGCCATGCGCACTTTAGCTACGCCTCGCGCTGATGATTTACAGCCAAATCAAAATGAACTGGAAATACCACGTTTGGATTATCATAAACAAGCTCAGAAATTAGTGGATGCTTGGGGCATAAATGCCACCATAAAAATAATTTATTAACAATACATTTAAAAAGCCCTTGAGTTTAATCTTTATCACACATGCTATTCGAAAAATACTAAATGTATACAATGAGCAAGAATATCTTGAAGATTTTTTTTTTTATCCTGAATGAATCACGTTGGTACACATAAAATAAGTGTTTATATTCCCGCTGCGGATTAGCACAGTACCTGCGTGACTCGCCATAGATACAAACAGAAAGAAGTAGATCCGGCTGCAATGTTCTGCTAGACGCATGCGGTTCTGTTTCTTCACACAGGCAGCGTTCATCGAGCGCAGCTGAACTGCTGCTCGTATTGCATACAGACGAATATCGTCCATTCTGTCACTTTTCCGGCGTTCTCCTCCGACCCCTGTCTGTCTCGTGCTTTGATTTATGATAGGCAGATTATATATATCTGCTGCAAATACGACCATATTCCCCTCACACGCATATGACATGCTGTATATAGGTAGTTTACATGATAAAAGTAACCTTAAAGGTCCCATTCTTTGCATGTTTTCGAAGCTTTGATTATGTTTACAGTGTGCAATATAACATGAGTTCATGTTTCGTGTGTAAAAAAACACAGTATTTTTCACACAATTTACTTATCTGTATACCGCTGTTTCCCCTGTCCTAAAAACGGCCTGATGATTTCCTTGTTTTATGAAGTCCCTTCTTCAGAAACGTAACGAGTTCTGATTAGGCCAGCGCTTCCTGCTCTGTGATTGGACCAAGGTTATTTTCGTAAACGAAAAGTGAAACTAAGACTAAAACTATTGGTCAAAAAACATTTTCGTAAACTGAAATAAAATTAAAAAATCTGAATAAATAAAAAACTAAAACTAAACGAAACTAACTTCTCTTACTAAAAAACTAACTGAAATAAAATAATAATTAGATGTATAATAATATAATAATATATAATAATTAAATGTAAGTAAAAAAATTAAGTAGATCTGAGTAACGGCATTTGTTACATTAACAAATTCAATTGAGTAGAAAAAATTGGGTAAAAAGCATTTAAAAACCAATATTTATGACTAATATGAACTGTTTTTACTTATGAGTATTACTAACTTGTATAGTATAACTTTAATTTCCTCTAAACCTTTGTAAAATACTCCACAGTCCACACAAACACATACATGACATGGCCTTTATTGTCGATGAGTAAGTTACAGCAATAACGTTACAGCATATACTGTTTTGACATGTTAAGAATAACAGTTATTTTACAACATTTAAACTCATGTAACAGATATTTTAGAAGTAAAAATGAAACATTTAAAAGTAATTCAAGTGTAATCAACCGGTCTGTTATCCCATTTCCACCGTATCAGTGCTGTTTCTCGAGCCTGAGATGGACTAACGTTACGGTCTGCGGGTGGACTTTGAACTTGAGACCGCTGTCCTGCGTTTCATTCCTAGCTGAAAGATGCTGCGAGGCGCCAGACTCCATAACCTGACAATAAACAAACAGTGCCCAGTTTAAATAAGATTTTAATCATCCAAATTCATTATATTCATTATCTTTACGAATAAAGTTGTGTGTTTTGAGCAACACAGCAGGCGTTTCAAAGACCAACGCCACACGTTAACTTAAGGTGACTCACACTGCGTCCCTAGATGTTGTTTTGAATTAAACAAAAAGCCTTTTAGCACAGTAATGATTATATAGATAAAAAAAAACATACAAACCTGAATTTCACAGAGGAAATGCCCCAATTCTGCGACGCTGAGAAGAAGAAACTGCTCTGGTGACTGAGGAGAATTCAAATATGCACTCACTCAACCGTCGAGCTGTCGTCACGTCAGAGGGTGGGGGAGGGGTGCATTGTTTTAATCGAGTAAACTTACTCAATTTCTTCAGTGTGTGTTAAATATTAATAATCTTGATTTTAATTAAGTAATATTTGTGGTTCTTAAAACATATCGGTTTAATTCTCCATTCTCAAATATTTTGAAATAAATTTCACAAATGTATTAAGTATATTTAAAATAAATAATTGGTTATTTGAATACTAAATTATTTTAGTGAAAAAACTTAAATATAACTATACATTTTAGACAAAATTAACTGTTGGATTTTTAGTCAATTATTTTGGTATGTTTAACTAAAACCATCAAGTAAATGATATTGAGAGATTTTATTAAGTTAATAAAGTTAATTATTACTGTGATATTTACTAAGCCACTGAATTATTTTTTAGAGTGTATCCAGCCAGACTCAGGTGTCTGCACAACGGAAAGATTAAACTGTTCAACGATCCTAAGTCAGCCAAAGATTTCCTGGACTCTCTGGACGACTATCATTGACTTCTGTTTAGATTTTCGGAGGAAAATTCTAATCCCATTGGACATGTATACGATATAATTTAAGGGAACCCAAAATGACATTACTCTCCGCGACATACGTTTGTAAGGTCTCAAATATCATGTCGCGGCTGGTATGAAAGGATATTCTTCTCTTCTTTTTCTTTTATTTTCATAAGTTTATTTGTTTACCTTAATATCTAACATCCCAATGGTTTCACCTATTACTTTGTTTTGTATTATAACGTTATTCGTTAGTGGAGCGAGTCGTGACTGGGCCGTATAACTTGGTGGTATTATGCTATCAGCTGTTTCAAGGCTTCTTGTGTTACTTTGTGACTTCTTGATATCATCTGTGCCTCATCGTTTGGGGATGGGGTCTTGGGGGGAGGTGTTCTCGGGTTTGTTTTGCGTTTTACTTGTGGTACTCTTTTGTTCGTATTTGGTATCTCAAACTGACAATACCATTTTCCATGTTGTTCTTACGACTCTATACTTTTCTGTATGCAGAACGCTCTTAAATTAGTAACTTGGAACGTGAAGGGCATAGGTCATGTTATTAAAAGGAAGAAAATTTTAACATTCCTTAAAAAAGAACATGTATCAATCGCACTACTACAGGAAACTCATTTATCTGATTTAGAACATATGAAGCTGAAAAGAGACTGGGTTGGTCAGATTTATTTTTCCTCATTCACATCAAATAGTAGGGGCACTGTAATCCTTATTCATAAAAACATACCATTCATTCTCGAGCATGTAGAACATGATACTGAAGGAAGATTTGTGTTGATTTCAGGTTTAATTCTTAGAAAACACATCACTGTAGGAAACGTATATGCTCCAAATACGGATTGCCCTAATTTTATGTCTTATGTTGTCTTAAAATTTAATCAGCATTGCAAGAACATTGGTTTTATGGGAGGTGACTTCAATTGCGTACTTGATGGAAATTTGGATAAATCATCACCCCAGGTTTCAATTGGTAATAAATCCTCACACATTTTGCGCAATACATGTAAGAATCTCGACCTGGTGGATATTTGGAGGGAGCTGCATCCTAAAGACAGAGATTACACTTTCTACTCCCATCCTCATAACTCATATTCAAGACTGGATTATTTTTTCATACCCTCTGAATGCATACATCGTGTGAGCTCTTGTCATGTTGGCCCTATTGTTTTATCTGATCATGGCCCTGTTTATTTAGAGATCGATTTTAATATATCAATGCAGAAGTCAACCTACTGGAAATTTAAAACTTCATTTTTAAGCAACAATAACTTTCTCTCTTTTTTTAAACAGAAAATAATTCAATATTGGCAGGACAATCGTAATTCGCCAGTTTCCCCTGCATTGAAATGGGATGCTGCCAAAGCCACGATGCGGGGCCACCTTATAGCTTATGCCTCTCTGATGAATAAACTTAGAACCCAAAAAAGGAAAGAATTAGAAGCTGAAGTAAAAAAAAATTGAAAAACAGCACAAAAGAATCCCAAATCAAGCTAATTGGATTCTGTTAAACAATGCAAGAGCCAAGCTTAATCTAGATCATACAGAACATGTTAAAAAACTATTTTTCAGTAAACAGCGTTATTATGAATTTGGCAACAAGCCAAGTCGCCTTTTGGCATATCATTTAAAAAAAGAGCAGAACAACAGAACCATAAAAGCAATTAAGACGTCTGAGGCAGATTGACCTTTGATCCCTTGGACATAAACATTGCTTTCTCTAATTTTTACAGAACACTTTATACAGCTGGGTCCAGTGGTTCCAGTGAGGATTTGCTGAATTTCTTAAATGAGATTTCTCTTCCTAGCATTTCAGAGGATACTAGAGCTTTTCTAAATGCCCCCTTTACTAAGGAAGAAATTTGGCAATCTATACAATCTATGTCAACTGGTAAAGCTCCTGGCCCAGATGGGTTTCCTTTAGAGTTCTATAAGCAATTCTGGCCCGAACTCTGTCCAATTTTAATGCAAGCAATTAATAGTACTCTAGATTCGAGTTCTATGCCTGAATCCTGGTCACTGGCGGTTATAAGCCTACTTCTGAAAAAAGACAAAGATCCAGTAAATTGTTCTTCTTATCGCCCAATCAGCTTAATCAATGTGGACTATAAAATTATTGCAAAGTCTCTTGCTCGGCGGCTCGAAACGGTTTTGCCTTACATCGTCAACCCAGATCAGACAAGTTTTGTGAAGTCCAGATATGGCTCTGATAATATTCGCAGAGTGGTGAATATTATTGATCATTTAAATACCACCAAAGAACCTGCCTTCATTGTATCCCTCGATGCCGAAAAGGCGTTCGATAGGGTGGAATGGCCTTTTCTTTTTGCTGTATTTGAAAAAATAGATCTAGGATCTAATTTTATCAGTTTGGTTAAACTTTTGTATTCCAACCCTTTAGCTCAAGTTAATACTAATAGAGTGTTGTCTGACAGATTTTCAGTAAGTAGAGGCTGTCGTCAAGGCTGCCCACTCTCGCCATTGTTATTCTCTTTGGTTATTGAACCACTGGCTGTTGCTGTGAGAACTAACACCAATATACATGGTATTAAAATAGGCCTAGAGGAACATCGTATATCCCTTTATGCAGACAATGTTCTCCTCTACTGTAAATATCCTGAGACCTCTATTGACGCATTACTTGCCGTAATCGAAAAATATAGCAATTTCTCAGGATATAAGATCAATTTGGACAAATCTCAAGCTTTGTATTTGCACGTTCCCCCTGAAGCCATGACAAAATCCCCTTTTAATTTAGCTCTTTCTGGATTTTAATATCTGGGAATCAATGTCACACCCAATTTGATTAATTTGTATAAGGCTAACTATCCCCAGTGATATCCCCATCAGATTGGTCGATTCTTCCGAATTCTTTTCTTGGTAGGATCAATGTTATAAGAATGAACATTCTTCTGAGATTAAATTTTTTTGTTTCAAAATTTGCCATGTTACTTAAGTACAGTGTTTTTTAAAATGATTAATTCTTCAATTTCTAAGTACATTTGGAATCGTAAAAAACCTAGACTCAAACTCTATTTTGATGAAACCGAGGGAATTAGGTGGGGTTTCGCTCCCTAATTTTCAGTTATATTTTTGGTCTGCACAAATTAAACGCATGTTAAGTTGGTTTCTTAACAGATCTGATTCACGATGGACTGGGATTGAATATTCAAGATGCTTTCCTAGAATGCTATGCTCTCTGCCATTTATCTATAATACACCAAAAATTTAATCCCTGACTAATATTTTTACTGTGTCAAATACTGTTTTGGTGTGGAAGGACGTTAAGAAATATTTAGCTTTTCCAAATTAGATATCCTTTAAGTCTCCTATTGCACTCAATCCTGATCTTTCCCCAACCGTACAGAATATTGGTCTTCTGTCCTGGAGGTTGAATGGAGTGTCTGAGTTTGGTCACTTATTTGATAGTGGTCAGATGAAGTCATTTCAGTCATTAAAGCAGGAATTTAACCTGCCCAGTAATGATTTTTATAAATTTCTTCAATTACGACACCTTTTGGAGTCACACTCAAAAGAAGGCAATATGCGATTTGATCTCACTGAAGTGGAAAAACAGCTTCTTTCTTCATTTACTCTTAAGAAGAAGATCTCTGAACTATATTCTTTGTTATCTAATGTTGGTCCTTCATCTTTTGACTATTTGAGGGTGATATGGGAAAAGGACTTAGGATCAAATTTTAGCGATGAAGAGTGGTTATCTATTTGTACAAATGTTTTCCCCAAAGGTGCCTCAAATTCGGCTCACGAACAAAATTATAAATTTATACACAGGACTTATCTAACTCCAGCTCGCCTTCATAAAATGTTCCCCAATTATTCTCAGTTATGTTTCAAATGCAGGACAGTCATAGGCACGGTGATGCATGTGTTTTGGGAGTGTGACAAAATCAAACGTTTCTGGAAAGAGATACATAAGATTATTCAAGATATTATTGGAAAGTCCTTTGGACTATCTCCAGATGTTTACCTTCTGAACTGTACAGCTAATCTGCACCTTGACTGTGACAACGAAAATGTGCTGAACTTTTGTATATATTTAGCGAAAAAATGTATATTATTACTATGGTCAACTCCTCAGATACCTTCAGTCAATATGTGGATAAGTCAAGCCGCCACTCTTTTACCTCTGGAAAAACTAACGTACGATCTGCATCAGAGATCAGATGCTTTCTGGCACACTTGGTCTTCTCTGTGGAACTTTCTGAAAGATGTTCAGTGATTGATATATCCTCGTAACTACTGGACTATAAAATGTCCCTGTCATTTACTAACGTGACATGCCCTTCTGTAATATTATTATTATTTCTTATTATTTTATTTGCAATTTAATTCTAAAAGATTGTAAGATATGGCTTATATGGCTGTATGTGCTGTTGTGAGATACAAGTACCACCATGTTGTGTTATTGTAATAAATAAAAAAAACAAGCTCTAGGAGTCGCACGATAACTACGTACATGTTGCGGCATTAGTTTTGGCTTTTGTTCACACAGCGCTCGTCCCAGGTCGAACCCCGCAATGTTACTAGGTCCCTGACCCGGGTTCAGTTCAGTAATCAATTCCAGACGTAGTTTCTTTCACACAGAAGGCGACCCGGCAATGTTCTGGGAAAATTGCGGGTCCGACGTGCAGTATGAAAGGGGCTAGAAAGAAACAATGGGTCGTTCCCTGTTGATCCTGTGGTCTGATTGGTTGAAGCACTATCCAATTGCGTACAAAGTCATTTGAATAATGCTCATTTATCATGCTTCTTCTGCAGTAGAAAATACAGAGCAGACTTCCCAGACCAGTGTTCAATTTTAAATTGAGCTTGATCTGGTGATAGCCAGACAACACACAGCCAGAACTAATTTATGGAAATAAGACACAGGCACGTGGCTTATGTATTCAATCTTTCTCTACAGCTCTAAATAAATATTTTAGTTTTATGCTGTCTCTGTAATTTTGGCTACACTTTAAGTGGGGTGATGTTGTAATGTGTTTTTTTTTTTTTTTTTTTTTTTGCTGTTTGAAATTATTTTCGAATGAAGTTCTTGAAGTGGTCTGGAATCCATTTTATTATATAATACAATATATAATACATTTCACAGTAATGTGGCTGAAGTCAAGCTTATAATTACCTTCTTTCATTCCGGTTATATCAATATATTTTTATTAAAACCAATTATTCTCTCCACAGAGCCCTCTATAAGTAGACTTCTTGCTCGGCGGGCAGAGCTGCTTTTGGAAATGAAGAATTTTAGCCAAGCAATCAAGGATGCAGACACCATGTGTCAACTCCGTCCTCTGTGGCCAAAGGTAGGAATCTGTGAATAGATGCACATATACAAAGTATGGCTTTAAACCCTCATAAGATTTCAAGACCCTTTCACACCAAGTGCAAATGGTCAAACTAAATAAATGAAAACAATGCATTCCAATGGAGCTATTTAAACCAGGGACAGTTAAATAATGATTTTGCTTTCCCCCCTAATATATAAGATTGTGCTTTCCCCCTCATATCCCCCTGAGACAAGAGATTTATGCATTTTATTTCTGGAAAAATTCCTCCTATGATGCAAATTGACGATATTTGCATCATAGGAGGAATGTTTGGCTAAAGACTACAGCCAGCAGAGGGAGCCATTTTGTGTTCTTTTGAACCTTTTATTCATCAAATATATTAGGCAGCAGAACTGGTTCCAACACTCATAATAACTCAGAATATTAGAATGATTTCTGAAGGATAATGGGATAGACTGGATGTCACGTATTACTGAAGACTGGAGTAACGATCCGGTAATTTTTTTTTTTTTTTTAATTAAAGCTGCAAGCAGGCCTTTAAGCATTTAAGGCATTAAACAGTTAAAGGGGTACTTTAGCGCTGGGAAGATGAATTTGTATTTAAACTGGGTCATCAATGTAGTAAAAATGTGAAATTAGTTTTGAATTTGGTGCCTTCTAGACTGAGAAATGACAGAAAATGTATTTTTGTCTTATGGGGATGAAAGACTACAATTCCCAGAATGATTTGCTGCCCTGTGAGGCCATTCCCAAAGCCACCTACTGGATTACTGTGACTGAGTTGGAGAAGACACTACAATTAAAAACTGAACGTGTCTGTTCAATATTCGGCATACATTCACAACCCGTGTTCAGTCTGGTTTCAGTTCATGCGTTTGCAAGCTTAACTTTTATAGAAATTAATTTGGCTCTCTCTGCTGGCTGTAGTCTTTAACCTTTGGCCAAACATTCCTCTTATGATGCAAATATCGTCAATTTAGAAATAAAAAGCATAAATCTTGTCTCAGGGGGATATGCGGGGGGGAAAGCACAATCATTTGAATATACTCCAGGGTTTCTACTGATACAAAGCCATATGCGAACCGCTTAAGTAAGTTATAAACTGACAAAATGTGATATTAAATGTTATAATAGTGACTTTCATTTGCCATGGTTTACCATAGTTTACCACAATTTACCACATTCTAGTATGATTTACCATGTTGTATTATGATTTACCATGATTCTAGCATGGTTTACCACGATTTGCCACGTTCTAGTATTATTTACCATGATTCTATTGTGATTTACCATAGTTTACCATAGGGCTGGGCGATATGGCCCAAAACAATTATCATTATATAATTTACCATATCAGTCGATATCGATAAATATCACAATATATGTAAAATCTTAATTTCTTTAAAGAGCATATTGCAAGTTAATTTTTTTTTTTAGATGAACATATAACCTTGTATGAAAATGCCATATCAAAAGGTAATGAAGGATTTAAAATGTTTTTAAAAGACATAAGAGCACAAATTTAGCAGATAAAGTGGCTGTTTCATTGGCTGTTTGTAAAAAACGCTGTTTTTTTTTTTCAACATCGCGCCATATTACGTCACGAGAGGGAGTCGTCTGCCAAGCTCTGCATTGCCTCAGTGCAGAATAGGTTGGTATTCTGTTGTAATCATAGACCGTAAAAAAATATGGACGACTCGACATCATCCGTTTCCACTTGTCAGATTTGAAGACTTTTAGGCGGCCTGCACGGCGCGGACATCTTGGGACCGAGTCTGCGCAGTAGCGATTTCGGGACCGGAGTTGCGCAGTAGAGAGCAGGAAGTACAGCTGCGATATCAAAAGCCCGCCCACACTCTCGCAGATGCAGAACAATTAATTATGTTGGTGTGAAATAAACAGTTATGGAAATGTAGAAATTAAAGCTAAAGCTCCAATCTGCTCCCAAAAATTCCGAAAAAAGTCCGTTATTGCCTCAGTGACAACTTCACTCAGAGAAGCCATCAGTCTCAGCTGTCAATCATGACATCACACCCCCGTTTTTATAGCATCAAATAACTAACTAAAACTAAACTTATTTTAAAAACAAACACTTGAAATGAAATCATCGTGATGATAACTGCCTTCAGTGACATAAACTAACTTTGGGGAAAAAATATTTGAAGTGTAATTTTATTTAGTTTGCCCTGCGTCCATTACAAAACACAGAGGGGCGGGACCGGTCACCGGGGGGCGATCGAGGCGCGAAAGCTTCAGTATCTGAGAGGGAGACTGCAGGCTTCACTCAAATACTCAAAACGTCATACATCCTCACACTATCGACGGTGAATCGGCACAAAATAAACCCATAACACAAAATGAGTGAATAAAGGATCACAATAACACGTTATATACTGTCTGTGGCTCGGCTGCGGCGGGAGAAGTGACGGTCGGTCACTGATCCGTCAGACGATCAGCGAAGAGAAACCAGTGAACTGAGCACCGTAACTGAGGCGATCCGGGCGAACACATACACACGTGCGTTTGCGTTAAACAGAGACTGGAGACTCAAAACAGAGACTCAATGTTGCTGCTATAGCTTTAGATAGAAAACATTACTTGTGTGCAAATGATTTGTTGAAAAGCATAACCAGCAGTCCTTTCAACAGAATCAACCAGAGAGGGAGTGAGAGCGAGCGTGCGTGCGTATGTGTGTAAAAAGGCACCGTATGGTTGCAGCAACTGAGCTATAGCATAATAATACTCATAGATCTAGCCTGTGACATTGTTGTGCATGATTTGGCAATAGGGGACAGCCATGCTGGTCAATATCGAGCCGACTCCCGAATTTTTTGATTTTGTATGTTTAAAAAATATTGTGAGATAGGAGGTGCGAGAAACGTGCTCGGCTCGTCTGGTTTTTCCTCACATGCTACGAGCCACGACCTATACGAGCATCCACAATGTCCACGCATGAGAAAAACATTGTCTGCGAGCTCGTATGACAGCAAAAACAGCACCGTGTAACGTTACGCCCCGCGCCCGCCTTTAACGTCTATTGTGGACGGCGAGTGTGACTTAAGCCAGATGGTCTGAACTTATTATTAGTTTCTGTTATTGGTATCAATACTCCTAGATGACCAATATCAGCTTTGTGATTGCCTGATACATGATAATTATCTGCAAAGTATTGTAATTTGAGCAGTGTTACCGTATAACGTTATGAGCCAACTCTCTCACCTGCTCTGTTTTCCACTGTTTCTCCTCACACAACAACTCCATTCATCTCCTCTAATCGTTGTTCTGTCTAATCCTGGCCTGTCCCTTATTGTGTGTCATAATTGCATGACTGTGGTCTGCCATAGGAGTATTAATAAACATTTATAATTTCCACAGCGTCCGAACTGCCATTGCGATCCATTGTTTTCCTATAGTTGAAAGTCACCGCACTCCCTCTCCTTATGTCACTTTTGGTTTGCACATTTTTAGATGCGCAAGTAAAATTTTCTCACAAAAATGACTCAAAAAGCCCTATTAGCATATTTACAAGTATATTTTAAAGATAATCTAGGTCCTACATTATTTTTCTATACACTGACTCACTGGAGTCTCTAACCTGCAATATGCTCTTTAAAGTTTAAAGGCATATTTTTGCTCCTGAGTGAAATATGTATAAAACAGACAGTTAACTGTGGTTTTAAACTATCCTTTATTGTCAAAACATTTCATTTCAACATTCAACATTTCAAGACAAACACTTCCCAAACAGGTGAACAATTTATTAAAACGGAGGTAGATTTATTTTTTTAAATCTTATATGTGGTCAGCATTTTTTTACTCAACACTATAGACGGTTTCAACGGTAACAACATAAACAACCGCTACTGCGCATGCGCGCTTTTGTGGCCCAAACTTAACTTCCGGTAGACATCAATAACACCAGAGGATGCCTTATCTTTCTTATGCGTTAGCATCTTTAATTTTGATTGTGCACCATTATCTTAATGTATAGATTTTTTTTTTTTTTTCAGCATGTTTATTATAAATAATCTCCCATTTATGTCTTTAATATAGAGTGGGAAAACGCCCCACTTAAAGGTCACCCAAAACTGAAAATCCTGTCATTCATTACTCACCGTCACGTTGATCCCAGAGTTTCCGCTAGAAAAAAATGGTGCCGGTCAAAGTGACCGGCAGAGGTTTCGTTTTCCGGACATTTTGATGATATGCCGGTCAAAAACTCCTGAAAGCAGTTTATGTAGGCTAACTTAAAAAAAAAAAATGACCATGTTTATTAGCCGAACTTTCAAATAGACGGAAAAAAAACATGAACGTCCGATTGGCGTCAATCAACCAATTTTTTTAACTTATAGGCGTAATTTGCGGGTGGGACATGTGGGACATGTCCCTACCACTTTTTTAAAACATCTTGCTTCACGGATTAACCTAACTAATACAAACAATGCAGTTCAACGCAGCAAACGCGGCTCATGCAGTCTTCACACAGACGAGCGCTTTAATCTAACGCTTAACGCCGGTGCAGAGACTTTCTGTTTGTTCCTGGTCAGATCGCGAAACAAAACGCACAAAAACTGTTCCTGCTCTTGATGTAGCCTACAACCACTGATGGTATTCGGTTTTGATGAGAGAAAAAATAGACCACGAGGGCAGATTAGAAACGAGAACTTCTGACAAGTTTAACAGACTAGACCAGTGATTAAGCAAAGTGTGCAAATCTATTTGCCTTTATTCACGTGAAAAATCTTTAGATGCAATAATTAAACGCAATTAATAAATTTAATTATAAACTCAGTATGTCTCATTTAGTTGGTAACATTTAAATTGGCCACAGTGTGAAATGACAAAATCATATAATAGAATATAACAGTATGATAACTGTCAGCAGGTAAGCACTGCAAGATGTTTTTGAAATCATTAGAGAAAACGACAAAATTGCTTATTCACAAAATTACGTGTTTGAATAAGTGCTGTTTAAAATGTGCTTGCACCCGATCATATTCAGTAGAAGGTAAAAAAAAAAAAAAAAAAAATCCCTTAAACTTTAACATCCCGCTCATGCCCATCGCCGTGATCATCTGTATAACGCTGGTTGTTTACCGTGTGAGTTCTGAACACTGCACCATGTGCTTATTTAAATCTTTTCGTTTCTACACATATTAGGCCACATATTCCTCATGTCTGTGAGGCAAGCCTGCTGAGTTTCAGTTTGAGACGCGCTTCGGTTCATGATGAAAGCGATGGCTTCCGCGACCTAGTCTACTTATTTATTTCTTATTAATTAAATACATGCAATTATAATAATAATAAATTTTATTTATAATGCACTTTATATTAAACAAAATCTCAAAGTGCTAAAATTAACCGAAGAACCCTTTATTAAAATTAAGAGACAAATTGTACAAAACGAAAGAAAGGCTTTTTACAAAACAAAACTTAATATTAAACTAAATATAACCACCAAAATCATTTCTGACCCACTCGCATCTTTGCACTTATAGCCTAGATGAAATCTAAAAATAATATTATAATATTTAAACATAAATATGAAGAAAAAAAAACATTGTTTAATGGCTTCAACAAGTATAGTAAGCTACAGATTTATGTCATGTCTGAGCTGGATTTAAACGAACATAATTTTACCGGTGGGTTCACAGTAGCCTATATAAATGCATGGGCACTCCCCTTTCAATTATGCAATGCGTCGGCATAACATGTTTCTTTGTTTCATAATATAAGAATAATGTTGGGAAACTTGTGTCATGTGCTCTCTGCTTGATTTTTAATATTTATATCATGTTAACCAAGAATAGTACGTCAAAATGTATTTCTACTGAGTAGTGCGCCATACAAACAGACACAGACCGGAAGTTAACTTCGGGCCAGGCGCGTAACCGTAGCAATGCGCGTGCGTTCGATGAAACCGTCTATATATCAATAATATCATTATACAGGGCTTGACATTAAGCATGTTCATGTGCTTGTCCTTCAAACAAGTAAATCGTTCATTCAATTGTCAAAGTAAAAAAATTAGCTTGTCTGGAAAATTGTGTGTGTGTTATAAATATAATTTATTCTGAAGCAATATTCTCACCAGTCTTCAATCAGCTTTGACATATTTAAATCTGCATATTTGTGTTTTTTATTTTTATTGAATCATTTAAAACGGGTGATATATTTTTACCTTTTATAAAGGGCATTTTCCTTAATCTTATTAAATACAGGCTATGCTTTAGGTTTCATTTTATATTTGTAATTTTGATCAATACATTAAATTAAAATAAGACACTATAAGGGCTGTTACCAATCAAATTAAATAATTTACACTGAAAAATTACAACTGCATTAAATAATGTTTTAAAGATTTGTAGTTTTGAATAGACGAATAAGACATGTTGGAAAGTATGTTTAAACATGAAATTAAACCACCAGTAGGTGGCAGCAGGTCTTAATGAGTGAGTCATTGAGTCGTTCATTCAAACGATTCATTCAAATGCTGAATCGTTCAGTAACACACGTTGCTGTGAGACGTGTTACGGTTCTGCTGTGAACGATTTTCGCAGCTGAAATAGAACAAAAATGCTCAATATTGCATTATATAAGTTTAAAGGAACACGCCAACTTTTTGGGACTTTGGCTTATTAAGTGTATCCCCCAGAGTTAGATAAGTCCATATCATTCTCATCTCCGTGCATCCCATAACTCAGTCTGACACGCTCAGTCTGTTCGCTGTATTGTGAAGGCCCGCGACAATAAACAGGAGACCAGGTAATACAATGATATTCCATAGAATTCCAACCCAAAACGCTGACCTGATGAATCGATGGCTACTTGCTCTGGATATAGACCCAAACACACCTGTAGCCATCATCAAGTGCTGTCGGGTTTGCTCTGAACATTTCACAGAGGATGACTATTTAGAAAAAAAAACATGAAACGTGTGCTGAAACGTGTGCTTACATATAGATATTTTATATACATTACTAGTAACAAAATGCTTACTCCTAGTCTGGTGGTCATTTTCACATATTAATTGTAATATTATAGTAAAAACTAGGGCTGGGCGATAAAATGATAATTATCACACTATCATTTTCCTCGATAAAACTATAACAACAGTTTGATAAATTCTCGATATAATGCTTGCGCGCTATGAGTAATTCTGTGCATGCACATTGCAGACTGGGCCTCTGGGTGCTGCACATGGTGTTGTTTACAGTCACAGTGGCTTATCACCTTGTTAGTTGTAGTGGGTGACTTGCAAGCTAACGCTACCAAACTATAATCACTAAAACATCGGATTTGTACATCGCTATCATAATTGTTTGTCTTTGGTGGTGTATTAATGACTCGGCATCGCCTGTATCAAAAGAGAAATACCCGCTCCTCTCCCCGACCACGATCGGTGAGGTGCGTGTGTGTCAGTCAGAGAGAGAGAGAGAGAGAGAGAGAGATGCGCACGGTGGACCAATCCACTGTGAGGCAAGAGAGGGGGGAACTCAAAATGTTTCTCAACCCAAAACGCTTTTTTTTTTTTTTTGTCCGTTTGCATTTTTAGTGTTTTACTACTTACACAATTAAGTATATATAATGCTATTATTGATATATAGTGTAGAGTAAAAAATGCTGGCCACAGTTAAGATTTTAATAAATAAATGTACCTCAGTTTTAATAAATTGTTCACCTGTTTGGGAAGTGTTTATCATGTTTTGACAATAAAGGATAATTTAAAACCACAGTTAACTGTCTCTTTTCTACATCTTTCACTTAGGAGCAAAAATATGCCTTTAAACTTTAAAGAAATAAAGATTTTACATTTATCATGATATTTATCGATATCGACTGATATGGAAAATTATATTGTGATAATTTTTTTGGGCCATATCGCCCAGCCCTAGTAAAAACATGCATCAAATGAACAAAGTAATTAGTCAACATTGTCAAAACGTGATTTGCAATGTTATTATAATGATTTTATATATAATGAAGTTTATTTATGATTTTAATGAGCAGAATAAACCAATGATAGAGAGTGCTCAATGGCCCCTATAGAATGAGACTATCCCTATGGTCCTGGGCCAAGGCAGAGGACCAGTCTTACCCACCCGAGACTGACAGCGCTGTGACTTTCCGTTCTCGAGTTGTGAGCAATTTTGTAATGGGGTTGATGTCATTGGCGGCCGCCA
Source organism: Pseudorasbora parva (assembly GCF_024679245.1). NCBI lineage: Eukaryota > Metazoa > Chordata > Actinopteri > Cypriniformes > Gobionidae > Pseudorasbora > Pseudorasbora parva. Next base: position 32,287,193 of record NC_090175.1, read on the forward strand.
TTTTGAAACACGTGGTGGATTTTCGCAAAAATCTTGGCGAAAACTGAACGAGAACGCCTGAAATTCATACCATTGATATAGTGCATCATGCTGCCGAGATTGGTGGATATTGGCATTTAATTTTTGACTGGCTACAATTTAAAATGACCCTATATTCAAACAAATGCTGAAAATCATGATTTTCACATGGTCACTTATATTGCCAATTGGTATTCCATATTAACTCCACAATGCATACTTACACACACATACTCACACGCACACATTTTTTATGCTATGGTCTATAAGCACGTCACATAGCTCTATATAACTATTAATTAGATTATTCATAATTTATTCAGAAATATAGGACTACACACACAAATTATTTTGTAGATACAGACATTTGATTTAAATAAGAAACAAAATGTTTACTGCAAGTCTCTTTCAGGATTTACATTTCTCATTGTGACACAATTGTCAATATTAATTTTGACTAAATATGATTGTAAATGTTAAAATAGTGATTTTATCATTGAGTAGTATGACAAAATGAACAGAAGAGGGAAGTATAATATCACTTATTGGCTTAATATGCCATATTCATAGTAACACTGTCATTTTCAACTTACAGTTGAAACAGTTAAACAGTTATAGAGGCAAATATTGTCCGTTCTGTTTATTTAATTTATTTATAGGACACATGTTCTGACTTGTTTTAAAGAAGATCTGAGCATTCATTGAATAGATATAGGCTTTCAGGGACATTTGGTCAAGGTCACATCTTAAAATGACCCTGTTACAACCATCCAGATGCAAAAGTTAAACTTTTTTTATAATTATTGTGCTAAAAAGTAGGTTTTTAACATAACTGAATATTTAATGAAAGATTTGATTGACAGTAGTGGGTTTTGAGGCAAAGTTGTTCCGTATGAGGAGATCTATCATGATATATGCATATTATGTGGATGTTTTTAACACCGCGATTACAGAGATGGAAAATACCATTTACAGCATATATAGGCAAGTCACCATAGGAAATACATGGTTTTAAAGCTTTTTAACAGTTATAGCGCCACCTATTGACTAGGGCTGCACGATTTGGGGAAAATATATAATTGCGATTATTCTGGGTAAAATTGCGATTTAAAATGCGATTATTGTTATTATTATTTTTTACAAATGAAAAGTGTCTGTATATAACATTTTGTGTTTTTATATTATTTTTTACAAATGAAAAGTGTCTGTATATAACATTTTGTGTTTTTATATTAATGTGATTAATAATAATTATTATGATTATTATTACTGATAAAAATATTTTTAAAAATAAGAAATATTGCAATTACAATAACATTTTCATAATTACAAATAAAAAAGAGTATGTCAGAATAAATATAACAATATAATACTAATTATTATTATTATTTTTGTAATATTTTACAGAAAACTTCTTTTACAAAAAAAAAAACTGCTGGGTTACCTATTAATATGCAGACAGCCTATGACTAAAAAACATTAGAAAGGTCTAAGCCTAAGGAATTATTGTATAAAAAAAAAAAAATGTATATGTATATATGTGTGTGTGTGTGTTGTTTATCTGTGATATCAATTTCTTAAAGTCTATCTTTAATATGAAATATGAACCTCTTGTGCATCCACTGTATGGGAAAAAACTCCTGTACATTGAAGAAAAACATGGATTGTCCAATAAATTTATATATTTTTTAAGTTTATTAAGTTTCTTATTATTGATTACCCAAAAGTTTTAAATTCATACTGAAAGTGAGAGGGCGCCCTCGAGCCGAAACCGCCACATTTGCCTCAGAGAAGTAATTTACGTTAGTTTTCAGGAAAAATTATGTGACGCTAACGCTGTGTAAACAGAAGATAGAGACGCTTTGATTAAACATGACGACAATAAACACGACTGCAGCAAAATATGGTGTATTTGAGTTCTTCAAGCTGTCAAGTGTATTTTCATAATAACAAAGTATATTATAATGCAGTACTGATTGTCTGCCTCACTCTGATGAGAAGCCACATCAGCTCACAAACACTGCCTGACGATATGAAGTGAGGTAAAACAAGTTATTAAACGTTGTCTTTAGTTGAACAGGTTTATGAACGCTTCACTAGTTGTGAAGATGTTTGACTCGTGTTGCTTTTTCAAACGCACGTTATAAGCGACTCGCAGTCTTTCAGATGGAGCAGCGTTTATCACACAGCAGCTCTTCGCTAACACACTGGGCATTCATTTATTTAATTAAAATCGCAGCCTTTGAGCTTTCATAATCGAACACAAGATTTCGATTAATCGTGCAGCCCTACTATTGACCGATCTCCATAAAACTTTGCATGCTTCTTCAGCATGTTGTTACATATACCCAACAATTTTCGTGAAGTTTTAAGTTTTCCTTTAGGATTTATAGGCATTGTTATAGCCATCCAAATGCAAAAGTTCAACTTTTTTTCAATGAATATTTATCTAGAGAGTCCAGAAAATTGTCCTAGATTGGTTTGGTTCTGATCTGACAAAAAACAGGGACTAGTTCGCAAAAGTAGGTTTTTGCGAAAATTTTATGAACAGTTTGATTGAGAGCAATGGCTCTAAAGGCAAAATTGTTCAGTATGAGATCTATCACTATATGCATATTTTGTGAATGTGTGCAACACCACGTGATTACAGAGCCATAAAGCTCATTAGTGCCAACTGTTGCCAACCGGTGACCTCCAGTAACCGTCTTATAGGTGCTCAAATTCATTGGCCGATGGCGGCCATGTTTTTTGAGATACGCCGATGTCCTCATATACATACATGGGGCCTTGGACCAAGACACTGCATACCAATTTTGAAGTCAATCAGACTAACGGTCAGGTGGTTATAGCCCGTTTTATGTTTTTGTAACATTATAGCGCCACCTAGAGCCCAATCGTCGCGATTGTTTTATCGTGACCAAAGACTGAGCCCATACGTGTACCAAGTTTGGTTAATATATCTAATAATACTAATATATTAATAATAATAATATATTAGTAAAATAGGCTCCGCCCTGAAAGTCCATTTTGACACTCCTAAGACTAAATCAGGGGTCTCCAACCTTTTTTCATTTGAGAGCTACTTTTTAAAAATGAAAGTCGCCGAGAGCTACTCATGTTCTACAATACTTAAAACTCTTAAATAATGCATCATAATTCTCATATTAACAACAATCCAAACTGTTTTACACCTGAAAGAGTATAGTAGAAGTTCCAGTAGTCGGTACCAATACCATAAACATTTTACGGTAGCCTACTAAGTACCAATTTTGGTACCACAGCAAAATGTTTTTTTTTGTTTTTTTATTTTTATTTAACTATTTTTTTAAAAATCAATTAAATGCAATACGTTTATTATTTACGATAATAATTATTCATCGATATAAGTAAATCATATATAAATATTTAAAGGCTGTATGCTGTTTTAATCATTGTTTATACATAAAATATCAAGTGAAAAATAAGGAACCATCTAGGCATAATTATTATTATTAGTAGAGACTTATTATTATTACATAGAGTTGTAGTTAAATCTACAGTATAGGCTGCAAGAGTAGCCTAATATATTCTGTCAATTTCTCTATGTTAAACTTCACGTTAAATTAAACTTTTATTTTGACGGGTTGCCGTGAAGACCTTTGAGTGTCTGTGTTCATATCAGGCACGGCGGCAGGATTCCAGTTTTGGATGGGCCAGACCCATTGTGGGTGGGCCTTAATTTAAAAACGTTATCAAGTCACTGTTTAACCTAATAAAAATGACTGACTGATATACTGTTATAGCTTATATGGAAGCTATATATGGAAGTTATATTTTCCACTTTTTATCTCACAATTTGACTTTTTTTCCCACAATTGCGAGTTATAAAGTCACAATTCTGACTTTGTCACGCAATTGCGAGTTTATATCTCATAATTGTGAACTTATAACAACTGGATTTGCTAAAAGAAACTCATATTTTTGTGTCAAAAGACAGGCTTAAAAGATTGCCAAATGTGAAAATAGCATGGGATGAAGAGAGAACATCAGAAGAATATTCAATTCGTTGCAAATAAAATTATTTAACAGAAAAGAAAAGGTATAGGGCCTTTATTATCTCTCCGAAATTACAGGAGTAGTTGGCGGGGTTTGCTCTTAAAAAAATGTCAATAATTTCATTACCCTTCAAATTGCGCGAATTGAAAATACGCCCAATGGAAACGCGGCAATTTCGCAAAAACTCCCATAGAAACTTTTCAAAATACTCTGTCATTTGTAGATATACAGATAAGTTCAAGACATAATTATAAACTATAAACTGTCTACTTTTATTTGTGGACTCAGGGAACTAATTATTTTGCATGCACTCACTCCAAACGCGGTTTTCATTTAAAAAAAAAACATTTTTTGTTTTTTAAATGCCATTTTTTTCTTTCCCAAAGCATTTCTAAATTCAGTTCTTATGCCAAACAAACGAAATGTCTAGCCAAAATAACGAAAGTGGTTTAAAAAACGAGTTACCATGCAAATTCAAATATTTCGCTCTTCTCTATATGCGTCAACCTGGCGCGCGTAAAAGTCAATCATTCTTTACAGATGACGTTTGTTTGGAGAGAAGACGAGACGGAGTTCTTTATTAAACTCATAAAAGACAATAGGATTACAGTAGGGCTGGGCGATATGTCGAAATATATCGTCTGGACGATAGAAAATGTCTATCGTTTTATATAAGGCTCTATCGCTTACACCACGATAAGGCTTTTATGGCAGAATTTTACGTCAAGATGCACCTCACGCCACGGCATGCCAATGCACGCTGCAATCCATAAACAAACATGGAGGAAGACGGTAGTAGACACAGTTCAGACCAGGGTAATTCTCAGAGTAATTATGCCAGAATAGTGGCATAAGCGCTCAAAACAAACTTCAGACACATACGCTGCAACGGGCTTTTACGCATGGCACACCATATAGCCATATATTGAAATATTTTAATGGCAGGTGTAGGGATGGCGAAAACTAAAAATTTTCTTGACCGACCACCGAGCCTCATTAGACGGTTGAAACCGGTTAACCGATTAGTTTAAAATATGCTGCGCTATTTGAAATAACAGCCGCGAGCCGCGCTCCCTCTGTCTCTCTCTCGCTCTCTCACTCACACACACACGCGCTGCCGCCTCCCTTCCACTCACGTCACTTTTTAAATCCCCCACAGCGCGAAACACGAGTCCCACAAACGCGCCGCAGAGGAGCTTGTTTGTAATCAGAGGAAAAATGGCTCCTTAGTTTCGAAATGGTTTGGGTACAAGGTGATCGCGTTGAAAATAAAGGCATTTGTCCAGCGTTAGAAGCTCATTTGAATCATTGCCGCGGCTCATTTAAGAAAATGACAGCTCCGAAGAGACGCCGCTTTAGTTCGAGCTAGTGCTAACAATAATAAAGAAAGACGATCAACACCTTATGTGTTACCACTGAAATGAAGATGTAATATATTTCCAAATGTAAGCCCATCTTAAGCGAAATGCACCCTTCATACTGTCGTCTGCCCTGATTCTAACCTCAAGTGTTTACTTTTTGCAAACCTTGTGAGCGCGCAAACCCAAACGCTGTGACCTCGCGCCAAATGTTTTTATTGGTTTATTAAGTAGCCTACAAACAGGCGAGTTATGAAAAATTGAGTGCGAGGGATATGTTCAATCACACAAAAAGGTTTTGGAATGAGATGGCTAACTGTAGTAGCGTTTAGTCCACTGTCTATAATAGCCTAATTTAGAGATCTCTTTTTTATTTATTTTAACCGACAACTTTGATTGGTTAACGTTGATACGGTCAGCCATCGGTCAAACGGTCATCGGTTAACATCCCTAGGCAGGTGATAACTTTACCAACAGTCTTGCTTTAAAAAAAGGTTCTAAATAAAATAAAAATGTAGTCCATACTACCTTTATTTGTTTTGTATATCATTTCAAACTGCATTTCCACATTGCAATTTTGTAAAGACTATTCATAAACTGAATTAACAGAAAAATTGCTATATCGTTATGTATATCGTTATCGGGATATCAAATGAGCTATATCGGGATATGAAATTTTGGACACGTCTCCTTCCAATAAAAATAATGACTAGTGCGGTGGATGGGATATACCTGTACAACCCTACCAAGTGCCATCATTTTGGAATGACCTATCGTAAGAGGAAAATAATACATTTTAGTCGCATAACTGCAGCTATGGAAACGCTGTCATTTCGCAATAGCTTTTTATCAAAATTTAAGAAATATCGCAAAAGTTTTTCGCAAATCTGTAATGCGAGAGGTAGGCTAAGCATTGTGCTCCTATTTGGTGTTTTAATTCAGTTGACACTGGTAAAGATGCGTTCAAATGTACATGAAGTGATTGGCAATGTTATCAGAGTTGTCAGGCAGTGTTGTGTCCTGCTGCCCTCCTTTATCTCTTGTTTGCAGTGATGACTTCGATAGGCCTACTGTTCGCGCACGTTTAAGGTACTTAAACGACTGCTGCAACATCCTTTACTGGAAATTATTTTCACGTTCACAAATATCCGATCTCGAACCTCACTAGCTGCGTTTCCATTACAGATTTGCGAAAAACTTTTGCGATATTTTTTAAATGTTGATAAAAAACTGTTGCAAAATGACAGCGTTTCCATAGCTGCAGTTATGCGACTAAAACATATTACTTTCCTCTCGTGATAGTTGATTCCAAAACAATGGCACTTGGTAGGTTTGTATATCACATCCACCACACTAGCCATTATTTTTATTGGAAGGAGACGTGTGTTATCCAAGCATTAATGGCAAGGAAAGCCCCTTAGGTTACTTAAGCGGCACGGATATGAGGTGTGTGTGTGTGTGTGTGTGTGTGTGTGTGTGTGTGTGTGTGTGTGTGTGTGTGTGTGTGTGTGTGTGTGTGTGTGTGTGTGTGTGTGTGTGTGTGTGTGTGTGTGTGTGTGTGTGTGTGTGTGTGTGTGTGTGTGTGTGTGTTTAGAATCCAGCATTACTGTAATCCTATATTGTCTTATGAGTTTAATAAAGAACTTCTTCTCGTCTTCTCTCCAAACAAACCGTCATCTGTAAAGAATGATTGACTTTTATCGAAAAGTGAGCAGCATTGAGACCTGGGGAGTCACATGATTTTGATCACTTCGTTTTTTTTTCTAGAAAGTCTTTCTTAAAAAAATTTTTTAGTTTTGTATAAATTGTATTTTTATTTTGATCGATGTTTCATCAATTAATTGCCTGTTTATTAAATAAGAAGCAAACTAAGATCGTCTGGAATGGATTGATGTGCGTAACTGGCCTGTTTCCTCGGCCTTTGAGTAAGGCTGAAACTAGGCTAGCTCTTTTTGTTTTAATAAATTTCTTGAATATATGTCTTAATTACAGTATATATAGCCTGTAGTCCTTATTAGGAGAAAATATGTCCTTTTAACTACATTATCTTATTACGACACAATTGAGTGGAAAATATAATATATAGGCCCTATGTTGCAGCAATGCGTCACCGCAGCGGCGACATGTAAATGCGAAAAAAACGTTTCCATTGCAGTTTTGCGAAAATGTCCTTTTTCGAATTTCCTGAAAAACCACCTCATGAGAGCGTAAAAACTTTTTTGCGATAAATGGGAGTTTTTGCGAAATTGCCGCATTTCCATTGGGCGTATTTTCAATTCGCAGTTCAAACAACTATTTAAAATTTGTAAAAAACAAAACATTTAGACCAGCCTTACCACAAATTATGAGCTTATTTGCCATTCTCAACCATTTTTTGACTAAATTAAAATATATTAAAAGTTTGTATTTTTTTTTAAAGAAAAGTTTTGGGTGGGCCTGTTGAAAAGTGGGTGGGCCTAGGCCCGTCAGGCCCACCCATAATGCCGTGCCTGGTTCATATGACAGCTTTCTTAAACGAAACGTTTAATTCTCATGAAGTGACAGTTTATGCGGTCATATGTCCTCATAGTGGCACACGGCAGAGACATGCGAGTGTGTGTGTGTGGGCACGTGCTGCCGCGCCTTCACATCTGCACCCGTTATTCACACAAAGACACAGAATTTGCAGGAGTAATAGTTAAAAAGTAATTTGCAGTTTAATATTCACAGACGCTAGTATATATTCGGCTACAGTTTGGAGCCCTGCGCTTGGATTAACATGAAAGATGCGTGTACCGAATATATATGGGAGTCTGTAGGCTACTACCGGCAACCGAAATGCTGGTATCGTCTTTTTTTTTTTTATGTCACTACTAACATGGTACTACAGTAGCCTTCCTGTACTTGTGACAACTCTACATTTGCATGTTTACATTTACATTTATTCATAAATAAAAAATTCTAAGTCAGTCTAAATTAGCCAATCGGTCAACAAACCAGGGGCAAGTTCGCAAAAGTAGATTTTTGACAAATTCAAAATGGCGGGAAAATTTGCATTCCGGAAATGAAACCAGAGATATACATGTTCGTCATGGACTAAGCTTTCCAATGATATAAGACACTTGAGTGTGGACCAAACGGTTTAGGAGTTATGTGCCCTTTTGCGCTTTTGGTCGCTATAGCGCCACCTATAGGCCAATCTGGCTCATAATTTGATAACCTCTCTTTGAATTTTGTACTACCTATTGGCCAAGTTTCAAGTCTTTAGCCCTTACGGTTTGGTCTGCACGATGCGTTTTACGGCGGAATAATAATAATAAAAATACAATACAATAGGTACAAATACAATAGGTGTTCAGCACTTCGTGCTTGAACCCCTAAATATATCTATGTTTGATCAAATGAATGCAGGCTTGATGAGCAGAAGAAACTTCTTTCAAAAACATTACAAATAGTAATGTGTCTAAACTTTTGGCCTGTACTGAATGTTTGTGTGTGTGTGTGTGTATGTATGTATGTATGTATGTATGTATGTATGTATGTGTGTGTGTATATGCAATTCATCGACTGGCCACTAGGTACAGGCTCCAGAAGGGAGCAGAATTTCATTGCCATGAACGACAGCAGCCAATGGGCAAATTTGGCCAGGATGCCGGGGTTACACCCCTACTCTTTATCGAAGGACATCCTGGGATTTTTAACAACCACAGAGAGTCGGGACCTCGGATTAATGTCTCATCTGAAGGACGGAAACTAATTCCTAAACTTTATAACAAAAAAGTTATATTTTTATGCAAATGTAAAGACCTCTTCATAACAAGATGGAAATAATAAGCCTCAGCTCAGGCTGAGGTAAAAATACAAATTCACACATGAACAGTAGTGCTGTTAGCTTTTACCCCCAAAAAAACAAGAATCTATCATTTTTGATCATGGTTTAACTGAATCATCAAAGGTCGGCAGCAAATTGGTCAATGAAGGTAGATTAAATGCTTAAAATATTTGTTTCATGTAACATTTAAAGACACACTGTGTGATATTTTTCCCCATCTAGTGGTGAAAAGGTATATGTCCATCCAGTATTAGTTTCTGTTCCTCTCAATTCCGATTTCCTTTTAACTCGGTTGGTGGCCGATTTAGTCTAAGATTAACATGGCTTCCAGTTCGACCCAAGGGGGTAATCTAGCACTTGGAAAGCGTACCACCCATAGGGTTGCTAACCAAGCCATCACCTGCTGTTAGCATCCCGTTGACTCCCATTCATTTTTTGCGTCACTTTGACAGTGAATAACTGAGGCGTTTAAAGACTCCATTTGTCCATTGTTTATTTATAAAGAAACACGACAATGTATAAAAGGCTCCATTACCTTGTATCTTACACTATCGCCCCCGTAGAAGCTGTTTTTGTAAAAATAGGCTAACGGTTGCGTATAGATTGGAGGAGACGCTCGCAGGCAATCTTTTACTGTCTATCAGACAGTCGGGGGGACGTGGAGACATAAAGTCCGATAAAGTCAAGGGAGAAGAATGGGGAGAAGCCAATAGTGAGCCAAAGCAATGGGACAAAACATTTAAACAACGTGATTCACTTTCCACAACTACTAGAAGACTTGCAACTGTCAGACAGGTTGCTTAGATCACATCTACGTCGTCAAGCTCAGTCTGTGCCTGCGCAGTACGCTCAGCCATCAGGAAGTGAGTGCTTCTAATTGACTTTACAATTCCCCGTTGAAGTTTATGGGGTCACTGTGGCCTTTTTTTTTTACTGTCTATGGTTCAACCTCGTCCATGAGTGTTTCTTCAAGTGATGAGGTTACTTTAGAAAACTATTATGATTTGCTGTGAAATAAACAATTATGGAAATTAAATTAAATTAAATAATCTGCTCCCAAAAATCCCGAAAAAAGTCTGTCAGTGCCTGTGACAAGACGTCGATCTCAGCTGTCAATCATGACATCACACAGCCGTTTTTATAGCATCAAATGACTAACTAAAACTTAACTTATTTAAAAAAAACGAACAATTGAAATGAAATCGTGATGATAACTGCCTACAATGACATAAACTAACTTTGGGGAAAAAATGTGTAATTTGATTGAAGTGTAAAATTAACAATGCTTTTCAGGTTTTTATAGGTCTAACATTAGTTTTTAGGTAGAGAAATTGAATAAAGTAGGCTAATCAAATGTAAAATAGCTGCATATTTAACTGTTTAAATTAAAGACTAAACCTTACAAAAGCTATTCAATCAAGGGCAGTGAGTGATTCCTTATCTTTTGTTTGACATTAAACAGACAGCAGTAAAGGCTACTGCCCCTTTAAGACCTAATGGAAGGCTCTGCGTCGTCTTTCTCGACTGTATAAAGTCCTCTTAAGGCATATTCAGACTATGTCTGCTTGGATACTCATCAAGATGGACATGTTGACATACTACTTGTGTGAGTTGGTCCATTTAAGCGCAAGACTTGTAAGAGAACTCAATATTTGCACGCTGTGAGACGAGTGCGCTCTTTCAGATGATGCACAGAGACAGAGCAGCGCGCGTTCTCATTCGCGTCTTATGGCGAATATACCCGCTGATGACTGTGAAAATGACTGCTCATATTCGAACATACGGCAGCACTCGCATGAATTGAACAAAGTTTACACATAGACCTTTTGCCCACGTTTTTCTTTTATTAGCGCTATTGTAATGTATCACTGAGGAGCCAGCACGTGTATCCATCTACAGAAACATACATAAAGCATTATTTTCAAGTTACAACCATTATTATTGATGCGTCATCAGATGTGAGATGAACCGCGGTGCAAATGTGCACCTTTTACACGGCACCCCTGCTCACCTCACCCCAGAATATACATACATATCCGAGTCCTGATCGGGATGTAAGATCCGATCGAGTCTGAAATCACTGATCGGATCGGGAAATCCCTAAATTTAATTAATGCCAGTACCCAGTGCCTGTATGACTTTTTTGAATAAATAATAGTCAAGTTGCTCAAAGTATTGCAGAACATAACTGCTTACTTATTTGTAGGTTTTACATTTGAATACATGTTTAATCTAGTACTCAAATTCTAGATTTCTTTAAATGTGAAATTTTATAACGTTAAAGCTACACTGTGTGATATTTTCCCCCATCTAGTGGTGAAAAGGTATATTACCATCCAGTGAATAATAGTTTCTCTTCCTCTCAATTTCAATTTCGTTTCAACTCCTACGGTGGTCGATTTAGTCCAAGATTATGGCTTCCAGTTCGACCTCTTCGATGAGTGTTGCTTCAAGTGACGAGGTTACTTTTGAAAACGATTATAATTTGCAGTTATTTAATTTGCCGAATGATCAAATTAATCTATGTAAAATTAATAATAGTTTTCGTTATTTTTTTTACCATATCATTGCTAACATTAGCAATCAGGTTCCCAGACGAATGCAAGCTAATCTTAGTAAAGTAACTTTAATCAGTGCTATCGTTATTCTGTATATTGTACGACATCACTAGCATAAGGCAAAGTTTACAATGTAGCCTATATCATTTTCTCTAATGACCTACCAGTGCCCCATTCATAGGTGTAGGCTAGTCATAATAAGGTGTCATAGTGTGAAATATATTTACATCGTACAATAATACGTCTTAAATGAATACGATTACAGGACAGATGTAAAGGTAAAGGTGAAAGTCTCGCTTCGAAACAGCTAACTTGAACTAGCATTATCAGATTAGACTACATTAATTATGTACACAGTAAAATAAATGAAAAATAACTAAAATTTAAAGTGCCTACATATATAGCCTACAAATAATAATGCAATTAAAATATTAAGCTCATGTTATCCGTCATAGAACACGGATTTATGTTACAAGGTTAACAATACTTTTTCATCATTGACCCGAGGAAAACTATCCTAGACGTCGTTCTAGTGTTATGCACAGCACACCATGATATAATTAGCCAAGCAACAATAAAACGTCCAATATACACAAATAGGCTGAATTAAATATTACCTGTCAAGAAGAAAGCAGGCAACGTCGGCGTCCTTTTTAAAATCGTTGCTCCTCATGAGCTCTTTCCATCTTGGAAAGTCCACTCCAATATTTACTTTTGTCTTGTTGATTTGCCTGTTGCGTTGCCGTCTTAATTCTCTTTTCCGCTTCCTTGGCGACAAATATCCTCAAGAATAAGAGTGATCCTCCATCATCATATAGCAGCCTCAAGCAATCCCCCTCTTTACATTCGACACGGTGCCATCGAGTGTTAAAACGCGAAAGGCGAAGCTTGGATTTACGGGTATGTCCCTCTTTGGCAAATGTACTTTCAAGATGGAGGGGCAACATGGCGACCGACATCCGAACCCCTTACCCGTATGTATTTTCAATGGTATATTATAAACTTACGAGAATTACTTTAAAGAAGTAAATATACATTAATGAGCACATATATTTTTGAAAGAACTAAGTGATTTTAGCTTAGAATAAACTAAAAAAGTTACACAGTGTAGCTTACACTGTTAGCTTGATTAGCTGCTATTTTAAAAAAAAATTGTCACAAGTAGGCATGTGCCGATTTTCGTTAATGTGATATGTAAGGGATCATGTACACCCAGCCGGTTGTTATCGCAGAATAAACCCCGACAGAGTGATCAGGAACCCAACGCGAAGCGGAGGGGTCTTGCATCACTCTGAAGGGGTTTATTCTGCGATAACAACCGGCTGGGTGTACATTATCCCGCTTATTACACGGCTACTAGTCTCAAATAAATAATTATTAGACAAAATATTGTCTTGAGATTAAATATTGTATTAGCTCTTACACAAAGCTTCCGCGAAGAAAAACCATCCAACCTGCTTTAAGCCTTTATCTATTGCTGAAGATTTGCCTTATGCCCTTGCTAAATGTTGAAAATGAGCGGGTGTTATTTGGGAATAACATACCACTGGAATGCGCGATTGACCAATCAGAATCAAGTATTTCACAGAGCCGTGTAATAAATCACGATAATGAATATTCCAAGTGCACTTCAAAATATCGTAAATAATTTATTAACAATTATAAAATTTTATATAATGCACTCAAGAATACTTTGCCAATCAATCGTATAAATGCTCAACACCGCTATTCTGCGTCAAAGGGACACGCGCTCAGATGTAAACAAGCCCAACGTGCGTTTGCACGACTGAACGGGTGAAGGAGACGGGCTGAATGAAGTGCCGCTCAATGACAACACAGATATGTATACATATCTATGGTGAAGAAGTTTTTAAAACTGCCATTCGTTTTTGTAATCTCAGTGTTGTTCATCACAGGCTAGGCACCAAATACTTAATACTTAAAGACTTAATAGGCTTTTTATTTTCAAACTTAAACATTGTTTTAATCTGGACTACATGCCCTAATGATTAGAATTTTTTGGATTATTTGTCCAAAAGACATACGACTTCATTAGTTAACATGTTATTTCATTATTACCAAACTGACAAATTAATTATTCTGAGTAATGTTAATTTCTTAGTTACTGTTTAATAACAAAATAACTTTTTAATGGACCTAAAATAAAACTAACAATAATCAGTATTTCTTAACTAACATTACCAAAAACATTATACTTTCTGTAACAAATGTAGCTATTGCTCAATCTTAGTTAATGCATTAAATAATGAGACCTTATATTAATTTGATAATGAGACGTTATATTAATTTGTTACCTGTTGTTTTTTTATAGCCTAATTCTTTTGCACTTTAATTTGTTTAATCTGTTTGAAAATTGTACTTTTACAGCTATGGAAAAAATTGAGACCACTTAACATTGATTTCTCTTAATTTTTTCCAGAGCTGTATATATTTTCGGTGCATTGTATTATTTTATTTAAACATTGTTATTACAAAAATAGTTCTTAAAGCTGTTATGCTATGACAATACTTTTTTTGGAACTTATTCAATATCGTGATAATATCGTATACCGTTATAAAAGCTTCACAATTAATCGCAACATGAAAAATTGATATCGGCACATGCCTAGTCACAAGTTTGTGTTCATCTTGTTGGTCACAGTAACCCCGAACTCAGCCCCTGACGCATGTGGTTCTTACTTCTAGCCCAGCGATGTTTAGGTGCATGCTATAGTGGTGGGCGATACTGCAAAATTTGGTATAGATCCGATACCAAATGCATATAAGGTCAGTATTGCTGATACCAATACGATACTTTTTACTTTTTTTTTTAAAAAATACTTTTTTGTAGGGGAGAGTAGTATGTCATTATTTCTGAGGTGAATTAATGATCAATTCTTTAGGAAATATTTTTTTATTAATGCATTGAAGTCCACAAAATTATTAGTTATTAGGCAAAAAAGTTAAAAGCAAATGAAATAAAGTGCACACAATTATTACTGAAAAACAAAGAACAAATATAACTGTGCAATTACATTCCCTGAGCCCCCCCCCCCCCCCCTTCTGGACCCTGTCTGCTTAGCTCACTCAGTTCGCTGCTCCTCGGCGCGTTGCAAATTATCGTCCCATCAGGAAATTTTGAAATAGAACAATTATGTAGCCAGTATAATAGACATTGCTATTTATGAAAGTGTAAGTGATTGCTCTCTTCACTTTACCCCCCTTGTGCCAACTTATCTGTGGGTAGAAGGGAAAATGTGTTACAACATGTCAGCAAATGCGACTGTCAACTATGGAGCCTGTTCTAAATGCTGATGGAAATGATAACACTGTTTACTCTGTGGAATTGATTTTGTTTGAGAATATTGAGGATCATAACTGGTTAGATTCACACGCAGATTTGAGTACTCCTTGATACTCCCCTGCCTGAAACTCCCTTAAAATCCCTGTCAAAGAAAACAAAGCAGGAGCACATGGAAGGTAACAACTCTTCAGTGGAAATCCTGAAGGCCATTCGCAAACTTTCTGTTAAATACAAGAAGATATTTCTGAAATTCGACAAGATCTCTGCAATTGATGCAACGACTGGATCTGCAGCAATGCGGTGTGGCATGGAGTCGATCAGTCTGTGGCACTGCTCAGGTGTTATGCGAACCCAGGTTGCTCTGATAGTGGCCTTCAGTTCTTCTGCATTGGTGGGTCTGACATATTGTATTTTCCTCTTCACAATATCGTTGCATGAGGTCCAGTGTAAAGATTCTACAGTTAGTAATGGTTTGGGGTGCCATGCCATCTGCTGGTGTTGGTCCGCTGTGTTTTCTGAGGTCCAAGGTCAACGCAGCCGTATACCAGGACGTTTTAGAGAACTTCATGCTTCCTGCTGCTGATCAACTTAATGGAGATGCAGATTTCATTTTCCAACAGGACTTAGCACCTGCACACAGTGTGCCAAAGTAACCAGTACCTGGTTTAAGGACCATGGTGCCCCTGTTCTTAATTGGCCAGCAAACTTGCCTGACCTTAACCCCATAGAGAATCTACAGGGTATTGTGAAGAGGAAGATGCGATATGCCAGACCCAACAATGCAGAAGAGCTGAAGGCCACTATCAGAGCAACCTGGGCTCTCATAACACCTGAGCAGTGCCACAGACTGATTGACTCCATGCCATGCAGCATTGCTGCAGTAATTCAGGCAAAATAAGTCCCAACTAAGTATTGAGTGCTGTACGGACTCATACTTTTTATGTTCATACTTCTCAGTTGGCCAAGATTTCAAAAAATCCTTCCTTTGTATTGGTCTTAAGTAATATTCAAATTTTCTGATACTGAATTTGGGATTTTCCTTAGTTGTCAGTTATAATCATCTAAATTAAAATGAATAAACATTTGAAATATATCAGTCTGTGTGTAATGAATGAATATAATATAAAAGTTTCACTTTGTGAATATAATTGGTGAAATAAATAAACTTTTTGATGATATTCTAATTATATGACCACCACCTGTATTGCTCTTTTGTGTTGATGGGCTTTAGGTACTTTTATTTAAATAGTACCTAAAGTAACCTAAAAATAACTTTTATTTTGTTTTCTCTTTACAGGCTCACTACATTAAGGCTGCAGCGTTCAGGGGCGCCGGCCGCAGTGAAGAGGCTTTACAGGAGTATTTTTACTGTGTGGCTTTGAAATCTGACTGGATCGCTGTAAAATTGGAGGCACAGAAGGTACATTCATTTACCTTGTCAACCTTCGTGTGATAGATCTCCTCGCATGATTGAATATCCAATATCCAACTTGAATGAATATATATATATATATATATATATAAAATAATTTTATAATATTTTATCGCGATTAATCACACCTGTCCTGTGCGATTAATCGCGTGCTTATTATGAAATTAAGCAGTCGCCATTTATCTTATTAACCACATTAATTTTGTCATAATTTGCTATAACTAAAGTAACCATTACTAAAGTTTGCTTCGTATATTCAAAACTATTTTCTGCAAGCTTCAAGGATCATTGGAGACTCCAAAAGGAAACCAAATAACCAAATATAAGGAGTCCATATAATTCTATATGTGACCCTGTCTGTGAAAACCCTCCTAAAGTCATTTTTTTGTGATTCACTGTTTTCTACATAAAATCATCCTACATAATTTAGAGAACATTCTGTTAAAATATAACCTTGATTTCTCTTATATTAACTGAGTATGGCTATGTTAAAGATTTGTTGAATTTCGGGCTCAGAAAATCATTATTTTGAGATATTCCAATGTAAACACAAGCTTATTTTTAAAACTGCAACACATTTGATGCATAATTATCCTGGATATGAGCCATATACCACATTAAAGCAGAGATTCTCCCATTTTCAGTGATATATGACACATTTATGGGAAAATTCTTAAAGTTTTGTAAAACAGGCCTATGTATTTATTATGATGCGTATGTCCAAAAAGCACAAAAACATTCAAACGAATTGGGCATACAAGAGCTTGATTGTAGCAACAATTACCAAGTCAATTAATTGAAATTATTTGTATAACTTAATTAATAAAATTAAATATCCATGGAAAAAGTCATTCATATATAAATTAATTAATATATTACATTTCAGTAGAAAATCTCTAACTTAAATTATTTTACTGGGCTACATTAATTACAGTACTGGAGTAAAAATAAAGAGAGGGATAGTTCACCCAAATCATTTATTTATCCTCATGTAGGCACCCTCAACCTGCACTTTCTTCAATAAACCCGGTTATATCATTATTCAGGGTAATTCCATCGAGATTAATAACAGAAAAGCTGTTTAAGCAGTCAGCTATTTTCTGTTTCTGAAAGTGCTGCCATGTCAAATAGCCTAGATAACTTAATTCATTAATCCAGTGTTTCCCAACCTTTTTTCAGTCATGGCGCCCTTTGAAAACGTTCTTAATTTTGTGGCACCCCCTCGCATACGTTACTCTAGGGGTGTAACGGTACAGATTGCTCATGATTCGGTTTTAGGTTCACAGTTTCTGTATGGTTCGGTATTTGCTATGTTCATGGAAAAAAGGACTATTGTCAAATAAAAATAAAGAAAAGAACAAATAACTTAAATACAAGCAGCAGCACAAATAATTACTATTGAGCAAAGAAAATAAAATAATGCTTTTTTTCTTTTCTTTTCAGGTAGGTCTAACATTAGTTTTTTGGTAAATAAATTGAATAAAGTAATCAAATGAAAAATTACTGCATGTTTAACTGTTTAAATTAAATATTAATCCTTATTAAACTTACAAAAGCTATTCAATCAAGAGCAGTGAGTGATTCCTTATCTTCTTTGACATTAAACAGACAGCAGTAAAGGCTACTGCTCCTTTAAGACCCAGGGGTATCGATTTCTCGACTGTATGTTAACTTAAGGCATATTCAGACTATGTCTGCTTGGATACTCATCAAGATGGACATGTTGACATAGGCTGCTACTTGTGTGAGTTTGTCCATTCAAGCGCAAGACTTGAAAGAGAACTCAATAGTTGCGCACTGTGAGACGCATGTCCGCGCTTTCGGATGACCGCACAGAGACAAATCTTCTAACATCGCGATCGCACATGAGTTCTCAATCGTGTCTTCTGGCTCTACACCCCTATTCATATTCGAAGATATGGCAGCACTCACATGCATTGAACAAAGTTTACTAAGAGAGACCGTTTGCCCACGTTTTTCTTTTATTATCGCTGTTGTTTTAATGTATAACTGAGGAGTCAGCACGCGTATCCATCCACAGAAACATACATAAAGCATTATTTTCAAGTTACAACCTATATTAAAGATGCGTCATCAGATGTGAGATGAACCGTGATGCAAAGTGTGTGCTGAAACCTTTTACGCGGCACCCCGCGCACCCCGGTTGGGAAACACTCACTTAATCTGACGCACCACCATCCACAACATGTTTTAAATAGACACATAAGCAGGCCTAATATGACTTTAAATTAAGAGGGTTATTATTGGCACAATGTTGAGCTACAAAACAAAGAAGAAAATATTAAAATATTGGCGATGCAACGAAAATATCTCGCCAGACATCTGAACCCGGCTTAAGTCGCAATGATCTGATTGCCGCTCGTGCTGACTGATATTAATGTCTTTCTCTTCTTAATGGTAAAAAAAATAGGTTCCTGAACCGAATAACATACGAATCAGCTGGTTTTGTTGTGATGATAACCCCCTGAGATGATTAAAATTGACATTTAGGGTTTAGCATCCGATATTTTTTTTGTGCAAAAGTATAAAGTGTAGTGTCAATAAAATCACTAATTTCAGTATTTATAATGTTATAAATTAAAAATTGAGTATTGTATCTCAAACCCCTTGGTATAAATTATCATTTACAGCAATAAACACAAATTACCTATTTTCGTCATTTTTCTGGCTATGGCACTTTGACGATCAAAATCTCATAATTAAACTTTAGCTGGGGTTTCACAGACGGGGTCACATATAATAAATTCAAATTTGTACGTACCTAAGCATCCATGAAAAACATTACTAAAGGACCTTTACAGAATTCATCGTAGTGTATAGTATGTGTAGAGAGCAACATTTAAATGTAGACCTCTCAAGCTGCGATACCGAGCATCACCACACGGAGACGCCGAAAAACTCCTAAATCAACCGCTTTGACTGCAAAAAACTACTATTACTAAACTCAACAACGTCCCTCCCTCCGCTGCATGCATGCTCAGCAGAGGTGGAACAAACTCATTGTTATGCAAGTCACAAGTAAGTCTCAAGTCTTTGCCCTCGAGTCCCGAGTCAAGTCGAGTCAAAGATGAGGCAAGTCTCGAGTCGAGTCAGAAGTCAAAGCCAACAAGTTTCAAGACGAGTCCAAAGTCCTACCATTTTAGTTTCGAGTCACTTCAAGTCATCTTACCACAGAAATAAAATTATACAAATCATGTATGTCTGTAAGATTTGTATTTATTTAAAACTCTTTTATACAATGACATAAAGCAAATACAGTAAAAAAAAAAGAAACAAGCATTTTCTGTGAAAATTTACATTTTCTTTTATTTCAACAGCATATTGCACTAGAACAACGCACAGCAGCTTCAGTCCTGTATTGTTTTTGACCTCATATTGCAAAACAGTTCAACTTTCAAATAGACATGGGTCCTTTTAGCCTAAACTTAGGGCCATTATGGGAATATTGTTTAGCTTATTTTTGGTTTCATTTGGTTTACTTTAATAATTGAATTTATTCAATTATTTTGTTTTGCTATACTTTTTATGCCAGTTGCCAAGGCCCCCCTTTTTCTAATAAGCCCCAAAAAACGCGACCCGCAACTCGAGATTTTTTAAAACCATCAAACCAACGCGGGACTACATTGATTGGATGTCGTGGAGGCAGCGGCAGCGCGCATGCTCTCTGCATGCATACAGGTGCAGATTTTTTTCACAGATGTAGATACACTGAGAGCGGCGCGGCCGTGTGAAAAAAATTACCCCAGGTTTTCATGGGAAGTAGCAAGTCTTCTCGAGTCATAAGGCTCAAGTCCAAGTGAAGTCACGAGTCATTGATGTTAAAGTCCAAGTCGAGTTGCAAATCTTTACATTTTGTCGAGTCGAGTCCGAAGTCATCAAATTCATGACTCGAGTCTGACTCGAGTCCAAGTCACATGACTCGAGTCCACACCTCTGATGCTCAGTGTATATCTCTGATTATCATCATCAGTTTTCTCTTAACATTAGGTTAAGTCAGTGTACTGTTAACTGAATAACTTTGGGATATTGGTTTATTTCGAGTCAGAGAGAGAGAGTAGGAGATATGAAGGATGCAATACTACTCTATAGGTACTCAAGATTGACATGAGATTGACTGAAACTGAGTGTTTCACCCCCCCTTTAACATGAAGACTTGTTTTGGTGATTTTATTATACTATGCTTTCACCCTCCTCATATTTAGATTCGAATAAAATTACACACATAAATTATTTTTTGTCTCTGAATTTAAATCTTGATGTATTCACATTGGTTTCTATGTAAATACACTTCCCTGTGACCTCAAGAAGCGTGCTATCAACCGAGGTTAGAGAAAGCTGTCTTTAGCGTCTCTGTTAACTTACCCGCCACCGCCATGCAGGCTACGACGGTTTTGAATCCCGCTCTGTGCGGGTCGACTAGGATCGGGGAGTCCCAGTAAAAGTGCGGGGGACGAAAATATATTTTATTAAAAGTGAGGGCGGTTCCCTGGTCAAAAAATGCATTCCGGAGCGTATAATATATTTGTTTTTGTTTTTTTTTGCCAGGGTTTCCTCCTAAAAAGAGCATTTCCGGTGCTAATATGACATAATTGTAGTCACTTCAACCCACGGACATCTAAAACAGCCCGCGGGAAACTGTGTTAAAGTATCCCACGGACTTGGCAACACACCGTCAGTGTTACAAAGTTTAACTTTCAGTTTATTTTATTTATACTCGCATCATTACAACCTTTTTAAAAATATATAAAAATAATAATCATAAAAAAAGATTATTTTTCATTCTCAACACTGATCTGTAACATAGAATATTGTGCACATACACAGTCTCTCCAAGGTTGGAGCTGATTAAGCTCCAGTTCTAACCAGTTCTAACCAAAACATACTGATAACATGTGCTTGCTTTCAGTGAGAGGGACACACAATAGTACAGGCAATATTCTTATTGACTCTTTAGTGTTTCAGTAAAAGGAAATATAAAAGGAATAAAATATAATATATAAAATGAAAGAAAAATCCATATTTCATCTCTGGAAGCCGGGCTATGTGAGCAAACCCTGTTACTGCACTCCTGACATGTTAGGGGTGTGTGATGCCTCAAAAATCCAAACACATGACCTTGTTGAAAGTGTTTAGTGAAACACATTTTAGTCACTCCTCAGAGACCGAATATACACTTAAGAAAACAAGAATCTAAAAGCAAAATCATAACTGGATAGAATCATTATAATAATATAGGATAAATATTGATTAAAGTTTTGATTATGAAGTCAATTAGGATATAAATACAGCTATATTGAAGCGGCAGTGGATTTCAGAATCGCCCTTTCAACTTAGAATTGGCACATGGTCCATTTTTATTTTTTTAGGTACAAAGTCATCTGCAGGACTTCTACAGACAAACTTTGTTGCGGTGATGAACTGCTACCCCTCATCTTTTCCGAATCATGTTCTTGGCTAATTCACTCAGCATGTGCAGTGTGTTAATATGCCTCCTTTTCTCTCAACTCTGGCAATGTAATGCATTCAGGAAACAAATTGTCTATGTTAATAATCGCAGCTTTTGCAAATAAAATTTTTACAATTTTGGTTTAAAAGCTATTACGTATGCTGTCCTATTTAAGCCCTTAATAACCTTAACTGATCAATATTAGGTAACTACAATGTAATGTTTTGCATGTCCATGCCAACATTACTGTTGTGCATCTGTATCTTTGTATCTACAGATCCTGAGTCAAATGTTCTCTTCAGTCTTTGTGAATGAGGGTCTGGCTATGTTCTTGCAGCCCCTTCCAGCTGGCCCCTCCCCTCGTATCAAACCCACATCCCTCCTCAGTTCTCTTCACTCCTCTCT